>NW_008345000.1:2100915-2101646 GCF_000622305.1 Nannospalax galili
GTGTTTCAAGGGTCCTCTGTTCAGGCTCGTCTTTACAATCAGTCTTGAAGTTTCTCCCCCTGAGGGAAGTCAGCCTGGACTAGTGTTTAGAGACAGGAATCTTCTAGCACAGCTTAGTGTTTTTGAAGGCTCAGCCTGTTGATGACCTGCATCGGAAGAGTTGGGTGTCTCTTAAAAAGGCAAATTTCTGGGTCTTCTTCCAGTCTATGAAGTCACAAGGTACGGCTGGGAATCTGCATCCTCAGCAGGATTTCTAGATAACCCTGGTACATACTAAAAGTCTGAGACTTTTAGTGCACACAGAAATGCACCACAGTGCATACATAGAGGTCAGAGGAAAATTTGCAAAAATTGGTTCTCTCCTTCCAACATATGGGTTCTGAGTATTGAACTCATGACCTCAGGCTCAACAGCAAGCATCCTTACCTGCCGAGCCATCCCACAGTTCCTATTTTACCTTTTTAAAGCATGAAACGAAAACCAAATAGTGCAGTAGGTAAACTGCTTGCTGCATAAACATGAGCACCTGAGTTCAATCCCCAGCACACATGTATAAGGTGGTATGAGTGTTCAGGCCTGTAACCCCAGCACTGGTAAGGCAGAGACAGAGTCTGGAGGCTCATTGACCAGCCAGTGTAGCCAAAATGACAAACTTCGGGTTTAGTAAAAGACTCAAAAAATAAGGTGGGAAGCAATAGAGGAAGGCACTTAACATTCACATCCATATATAT
>NW_008345000.1:2101718-2109585 GCF_000622305.1 Nannospalax galili
GGAGAGATGACTGTATTCTGAAAATGATTTTTGTTTGGGATTAACTGGAAAGTTGCAGACAAAATATTCTTGATTCAACGACTCCTGAGACCCATTTTATTCTCCTTCACTTAGTTTCAGGTAAGGGATGAGATGCCGCAATTCACACCCTGACCAGGCTTATAAACTGCCCTTTTCTCCCAATTAGGCTTTTATTAAACTGTCTTCCCTCCAGTCCCAGACCAATAATTTCTCGAGATTTAAAGGTTGTCTCTTGGAGAAAGTGGACAGTTTCACACCAAATTTAAGAACTCAGCAGCATTTCAGGCTAAAATATCTTCTCCAAATATCAGTTAAGCTGACAGCACATTGCGCCACACCGATTGTCATCAGTAACACAGCCATTGTTTAGAATGAGGTGTTCCTGACTGCAGTCCTTGGCTATGTCTGAAATCCTAGCACTGGAGAATGGGAGGCAGGAAGATCAGAAGTTTAAGGTCAGCCTCAGCTACCTGCTGAGTTCAAGGCCAGCCTTGGGTACATGAGACCCTGTGTCAAGAAACCAAACTAATAAAATAAAATAAAATAAGATTCTTCAGGAAGCTTTAATCCAAAGACATTTTATGCAATTTATCCATTATCGTTAAAGCAAAAGAGAATACAGCAGACACTGGGATTATTCCAAAAGTCCCCCCCCTTTTCTTTCTTTTCTGCGGGGGAGGGGGGTATTAGGCTATCTTACTTTACAAATGACCCTCTGGTAGTCGGATAGAATTCCAAAGCATTTAGAACAGGAAACTTTCAACACAGACCTCAGCTTTAGAAAGAGGAGGTCCCAGGGCTGGAGAGATGGCTCAGTGGTTAAGACCTGCACTCGATTCCCAGCATCCACATGGTGGCTATGAACCATCCTTAACTCCAGTTCCAGGGGAATCTGAAGCCCTCTTCTGACCTCCACGGCATTGCATGACACAGGTGCACTCACATACGTGCAGGCAGTTCACTCATACAGATAAAATAAAAATAATTGAAAAAAAAAAGAAAGAGGAGGTCCTTTACCATCATTTGAGAAGGACGTGATCAAAGGCTTGTCACTGAGAAATCTCTGCTTGTTCATTACTTTTCAGCTTAAGCTCTCCAGATAATTATGCATAACTGGTTACGTCTATATCTGGGGGAGAGAAGTATACTTTGCCATTTATTAAATCTAAGCTCTTTCTCAAACTACTGATTATGGAGAAGCATTTGGCAAAGAGGGCTATCTTACATGGCAAAAGACCCCAAGGAACCATCCTCAGAAGGCAGTTTCCTTTAAAAAATCAGTACTACAATCACCTCTAAACAAAGCCTTTCACCAAACCTCCACAGAAAATGAGAATAAGGTGGGAAACAGGTCTATTTCCTGCACAGAGAGGTACCCAGCATGCTTGCCTGACAGTCAGATACTTGGGCCTCCCTTAGGGAGCACCATCCCTCTGTGACTGGGAAGGAGGGAGCATTCAGGAGCAGCAGGAGCACAGCTGTGTGTCAGGACCACCAGCATCCTGTAAGCCTCCATGGGGGCCTTTTGGAGAGACTCTCTAGAGACTTTCCCAAACAGCTCTTCACGCTTGAATCCCCTGGGCAATGAAGAACAAAGCTAGGAGTGTGTGTGTGTGTGTGTGTGTGTGTGTGTGTGTGTGTGTGAATAAAAATATCTGATCTGCTCTTCCAGAATTCCCTATAAGACCTTGTCTAGAAGGTGGTCTAAGGAGAGAGAGGAATGTGGATTTAGACTCCCATTGGTTGAATCCTGCTAGTGTGCATTGAAGTTTAAGAATGCCAGGCCTCAAGAGGTGTGAAAAAGATCATATGTGCTAGGGGACAGCTGGTTCCCAAAGTGCCTGACATCACTGTAGATCTAATCTTCTCTCTATAATAATATATTACCTGTATTAATGTGCAGATCCTGGGGGGGTGTTATGAAAAGTACTAGGTGCCTCACAAATGGCCCCTTATCCATAATGAGATATGCATATTGTAATTGGTTTGCTATAACAAAAACTGTGAGCCCTGGCACATCAGTCTTGTTCTTGATGGCATTAGACACTTGAGAAGTTTTATTTTATCACTTTACTTTATTGACGCTTGTGAAGTTTTATTTCATCACTCTATTGTTTTAACTGGTTTTGGCAGCTGTCCAATAATGCTTAGAGAGAAGCAATCTCTTGTCCGCAGACACCCGTACCCTGAACCTACTGAACCTGTTAAACAAGTTTGTTGAGCAACCAGAGCAGTGACAGTGAAGCCTCACTTTCTTTCAACCTTTCCTTAATTGGGCAATCAATTTGTATCCTTCCAGTCCTGACAGGAGAGGCGTGCAGGCTTCGCTTTCCAGGAGTGTGTGATTAAAATGGCAACTCATTTATCTGCTTTCTAGCTTCTTAGTTATACACCCAGATACCGAAGAAAGATGGCCAGGCTCTTCCTCATCCTCCACCTGTTTTGATTTTTTCTTCAGCAAGTGGAAGGGTAAATCTATCGGCTCAAATACAAAAACAGTCTTGATGTTTGTGCCCACCACCCACACTCACACATTATCTTTTTTCTTCATCTCAGGGTCATATTTGCATCTTTGACCCCTCCCCCATTCCTATTTGGTTATAACTTCATAAGCCAATCTTTTTAACAAAGATTTTGTTTTTTTCATTCTATTCTAAAAGGTTCTATTTTTAATTATGTGTATATGTGGGGGAGCATATACATGTGCAGGCAGTACCCACAGAGTCCAGAAGAGGGCATCAGATCCCCTGGAGCTGGGGTTGCAGTTGGTTTGTAAGTCATCCACACGGCGGGAGCTGAGAACCAAACTTGAGTCTTCTGCAAGAGCAGTCTGTGCTCTTAACCACTGAGCCGTCTCTCCAGCTCTGTAAATCTTTCATTTGAAAGAACAGTGAACTGATATAAGACATTTTTGGTGAAGTGGTCTAAACTGGTTACACTGATATATTTTAAATCCAGAGTTTTTCATTTTGTGTCCCCCACATGGTAAGTGTTCTATAAATATCCAAAGCAGATTTGTAGATTGAATAGTTACAGACTACTTTATAGACCAAAAATGCTAATTCTCTCTCTTTAATGTTTTTTGTTTGTTTGTTTTGTTCTTGTTTGGTTGTTTTTGGTTGTTGTCCTTTTTTTTTTTTTTTTTTTTTTTTTTTTTTTGTCTTTTTTGAGACAGTCTCTTTGTAGCCCCAGCTGTCCTGGAACTCACTATGTAGACCAGGCTGGCCTCGAAAGAACTCACAAAGATCCGCCTGCCTCTGCCTCCCGTGCTGGGTTAAAGGTGTGCGCCACCACACCTGGCTGGTTGTTGTCCTTTTTTAAAGACGGGTCCACTGTGTAGCTTTGGCTGGCCTGGAACTCACTATGTAGACCAGGCTGGTTTTGAACTTTTGGAGATCTACCTGCTGGGCCACCTGAGTGCTGGGATTAAAGGTCAGGCAACCATGCCTGGCCTGAGCTTTTGTCCTACGTTTGAAATCATTCCATTTAAAGAGTTGATACTTGTTCTAAGATTCTTTAGCCGCCCACACTCTGCTTCTGTTTATATCAGGCATTTATTTTGTGGTGCTTGTTAGGGTTTGAGAATAGAGAATAATTCCCACAGATACCCAAAAAGATTATACAAAGTTTATTCAAGACTTTAAAGTAAAAAAAAGACAACAACCAAATGGCGGCTAGCCGGGCACAGGCTTCACGAGCCAAAGATGGAGTCTGGCCCCGAACAATAGCAGGCAGGAGCTTTGATTGGGGCACTCCACAGAAACCCATGAGCACCAAGCATTTTTTAAAATAATTGTCTGTCCCCATATCCTGTGTACGGGGAAAGTCTTGATTGGTAGGGGCTGTCTTCAGGGCATTGGAATGTGCTGACTGATATCTTTTAGAGCCAGAAGTTTTTGTTCATACCTTACAAGGCTTTTACATGTACAATATGCCTGAGCTTGTCTGGGCTTGTCTAAAGAAGCTAGCCAAAATGGAGTCAGGGCATTCTGGTGCTTCAGTGCAGAGGATTGAACCACAGCCTTCTGCATGCTAAGCCAGCTGTCCACTGCTGAGCAAGACCTTTAGCCCTCTTTTATCTTAATTGTACTTCTCAATGAAATCTAAGTTTCCAGCGCCACAACTGGTGTGGCTGGAGCATGAGGCTTTTTGGTGTGGCTGATGTGGCTGGAGCATGAGGGCTTGTCGGCTGAGAGCTGGGTTAGCCTACTATACTCACAGCACGCAGGCCCGTAGACAAGCTGCTCACTTTTGGTCAACAGCAATCTGACCCAATTGACAGAAAACAGCCCTAAGGTGGAGGGCCGTCATGTCCCTTTACCCTCAGCTAAAATTAAGTCCACTCCTTTCCTGTGTCCTGACCAAGACAGTCTTCCTTCATTTTAAAGTACAGGAAAAGGCCTTTCTTTGAACCCAGGAGTGAGTGCTTACTGGGGAAACCTGTCTGCATTCGGTACAATAGAAAATCCCGGATCTGGAGGGATTTTCAGATCTGAACCAACCGCAATCACCCATGTAAGAGATCCTGAAGCACTGGTATGATGATGCCTGATGACATCACACTAGAGCAATTCTGACAGAATTGTAACCAGAAGGAAAACAAAATTCTGACCTTAGCTGAGTGCACTTGCTATACCCTAAGCGAGTGCGTTGGCAAGTCTCTGGACATAGTCTGTGCATCCAGAATAACTGTTGGACCTCTTGACAACATGCCCCCAGATGAGCACCTTGTGCTGAAGTGGCCTGGAGGGTATGAAGAACCTAGAGGGAGTGATCCTCATGGGGACTCCGGCTGGGGTTCCTCCCATGGGGATTCAGAACCACTGAAATACTTAGGATTCTATTCAGTTTTTCATCATTGAATGAAAAACTTAGCAAAGTTGTCTTTCTTATAGATGTTTCCAGATTCACATTTTAGTTTACTCCACGTTCTTGTACTCAGGGGCCAACTTACACTAAAATTATCACTTGGATGAAGTTCTAGAGAAAATACAGTTTTAGAATTTACTCCCTGTCAACAACTATCATTCAGCCAAAGATCGACAGGTTTAGTGGGAACCATCATAGTGAGTCTTGGCTCAATTTTATGCTGTAAGGTAAACAACACTTTTGGATTTGGCATTGAAAAGTACCTTGGTTTTAGGACTTTTATTGGATTAGAGCAGGGATTATCAACAGAAGTCCAGGGCAGGAGCTGTGCCAGCTTTGGTCTTCTCTGATTTTCTTCTCTTAGCTGCTCCCTAACATCTAATGGAGGCATTACTTAGACAAATGATGACTTCTTTGTAGTGCTCTGTGGATTCCTTTCTCCTGACTCTTACATGCCATCCTCACAGAACACAAGCACCAAGCGTTATTATCCTCAACCTATAGATGACGACATTGAGGTCCATTGGTGGACCATAAAGCCTACAAAAAATGGCTGAACTCAACAGTAGTACCAGGTTTTCTACTCCCACACCCTGTGTTTTAAGTAACATTTGAAACTACAGTGGTTAGCAACACACAGTCTGAGTCAGATCCTTTGTGACTGGCTTTCAGTTAGCATGAATGAAGCCTATCATGACTTCCTGATCCATCCACATTCCAGCATCAATACTTCCTTCCTTTTAGGGCCAAATAATATTCCATTGAGTGGCCATTTGGAGTATTTCCACTTTTGACTATGGTGAATAATGTTACTGTAGACATTCATGTACATGTTTTTTAATGGACATATACGTACATGTACATATGGAGGTGGGGGACTACTGAGCCACATGGGAACTTGATGTTCAATCATTTGGGAACAGCAAGCTTTCCTAGAGTTGCAATATGATTTTATACTCCCTTAGCAAAGTTAGAGGGACCCCATTTCTCCTAGATAACTCCAGTTGCTTTTAAATTTTAGACATACTGGATTCGAAATAATATCTCAATTCAGCTTGGGGAGTTTTTTTGTTTATTTCTGTTTGGGGGTTATTTTGTTTGGTTGGTTTTGTTTTTGAAACAGAGTCTCAATCTGTAACACAGGCTAGGCTGGCCTGGAGCTCATTCTATAACCCAGGCTAGCCTCGATCTTACAACAGTCTCCTGCCCTAGCCTTCCAAGTGCTGTGATTACACTCCTGAGCCATCACATGTGGCTCAACATAGTTTTGATTTGTGCTTCCTGATTGACTAATGATGATCCTTGCTACTCACCTTACCTCTTTGGAGATAGGTTCATTCAAATCCTTTGCCCATTAAAATAAGCTTATTACCCATTCTTATATCATCTTTTAAATTATTACATTGTGTCTTTATGATGCTATCCCAAGTATCTTACCAGATATGTATCTTGCAAATACATACTCCCATTCAGTGGATTATCTTTTTGCTATTCTGGTGATGTCCTCTGAAGGACAAACACTTTTAATTTTGACTCTCAACTTCCCCTTTATCACATGTCATGTCCAAGAGAGTCTCACCTGACACAAGGTCGAGCTTTACTGCGGTTTTCCTCCGAGTGTTCTATAACACTTGTTCTTACACTTAGACCTAAGATCTACTAGACAGTGTGCATGAAGTAAGGTCAGCCAAACAGCTTGGGGGATTGGGGGAGAGGTTAGTTGGGATCGGTGGGGTAATGTGATGCCATTTGGACATGGTATATTTGCTTTCATCCAGCTGAACTAGATGATTAAGGAACTATGAAGTGCCACAACCCGCAGGCCTCTTTCTCCAGGGTAAGTCGATTGCACTGTCCCTGCCTTGACTCCCACAGCTTCATTCACCCTCCCATCTCCCCTGCCCATCTCTCCTCCTAGTCTGGGTCCTGTCCCATTCCTTGTCTTGGCACCCCAGACAACTGGGGAACCACCACTGCTTCCTGATCCTTTGCATCCAGACCAACCCAGTTCCTTCTCACAGTCCCAGGAGCACTCTGAGCCTGGCCCCTCCCTCACCACCCTCTGCTTCCCTGCTCTGCACAACCCACCATCCTCTTCCAAGGACGCCAAGGCTGACCTTTTTACTTCTTGATCCTTTGCATCCAGAACAACCCAGCTCCTCAGTGCAGTCCCCAGGAGCGCTGCCGCTTCCTGTCCCCAACACCTTTGCATCTCTGGGTGGCATGCGGGACAAGGCCACCAGCTGCCCTAGACGAGCATCTTTCCTGGGCCTGGCTCCCAGGCCAGTCAAACCCCCAAATTCCTGAGGCCAAAATCTTTCCTGGAGGGATCCAGACCTTAGGAGAAAGCCTGAGAGCATTTGATCCTCATCTGAATTGGACCTCTGTGGGAACTCCTGAAGACAAAAGCAATCTGGCCACTCCAATATAAAATCAAAAGAGAGAACCAGAAGGTTAAACAAACCAGCTTTTTATGCACCAAAAGTAAACCACAAAGACACATAAAGTTTACAAAAAGAAGCAGACCTAAACTTGAAGGCTTGAGTCTCACACAAGAACCAGAAACTACAAAAGAAATTCACATGTCAAAATCACAGAGAAAAAATAACAACATGATAAACTAAAATAACATATCTCCACCAAATACCAATAGTCCTCTAAAGGAGTACAATGAGAACACCCTAGAGATAAGAAAGGACATGAAACTCAAAAGAACAATTATAAACATGATAAAAGAATTCAGTGAATTTAAAGAACACACAAAGAAATCAAAGAACTAAAGGAAGATAGGGATAAACTATTGAATGAATTGAGAAAAGAACTAGAAATATTGAAGAATACTCAGGCTGAAATGAAGAAGGAAGTGAAACACTCCATAAGCCAATTAGAAATGACAGGAGAAAGCATCACCAATAGGATGAATGAAATGGAAAACAGAATATCAAGACTGGAAGATAGAGTGGATGAATTAGACCAC
>NW_008345000.1:2110178-2110724 GCF_000622305.1 Nannospalax galili
ATACAAAAGGAGTTGCAGAAAGAAATTCAATGAAGGTATAACTGTGGAAAAGTACAGCTACATCAAGAATGTAAATAGAAATAAAAATGAGAGGATTCAATACTAATCTTTCATTAATAACTTTAAATATTAATGTACTGAACTCCCCAGTTAAAAGACATGGACTAGGTGAATGGATTAAGAAACAAAACCCATCTTTTTGTTTGTTGTCTGCAAGAAACCCATCTCACTTTCAAGGATGGACACTATCTTAAGGTGAAAGGATGAGAAAAAAATATTCAAAATGAATGGTACTAAGAAAAAAGCAGACATTGCAATTTTAATATCTGACAAAATAGACTTTAAACTAAAACTAATACAAGTATTCCTGGCACTAAACTAAAAGGACAATACAACACAACAAAACGTCTAGGACATGCTGAAATCTGTCCTTAGAGGGAAGTTTATACCTCTAAGTGCCTACATCAAAAAAATCGGAAAGAACACAAATAAATGACTTAACACTGCAACTCAACACACTTGAAAAGCAACAGCAAACAAAACCCA
>NW_008345000.1:2111111-2111679 GCF_000622305.1 Nannospalax galili
AAGAAATTGAAACAGTAATACAAAACCTCCCGACTAAAAAAAGCCCAGGACCAGATGGATTTACAGCAGAATTCTACCAGACATTTAAAGAAGATCTACATCCAATACTACTTAATTTATTCAAAAAGATAAAAATGGAGGGAGAATATCCAAATTCCTTCTATGAAACCAGCATCACTCTAATACCAAAGTCAGGTAAAGAAACAACCAAAAAAGAAAACTATAGACCCATATCCTTAATGAACATAGATGCAAAAATTCTCAACAAGATACTTGCAAAGCACATACAGACACACATCAAAAAGATCATCCACCATGATCAAGTTGGCTTTATCCCAGAGATGCAGGGATGGTTCAATATACGTAAGTCAATAAATGTCATAAATCATGTAAATGGGCTCAAAGAAAAGAACCACATGGTCCTCTCAATAGATTCAGAGAAGGCCTTTGACAGAATTCAACATGGATTTATGATCAAAGTTCTAGAGAGAACTGGACTGGAGGGAACATACCTCAACATAATTAAAGCCATATATAACAAACCCACAGCCAACATCATTCTAAATGG
>NW_008345000.1:2111693-2113493 GCF_000622305.1 Nannospalax galili
TCTCTCCTTAAGATATGATGGAGATGTTGGCATCTTTCCTGGGTAAGTCCTGTGGTGCCCACTGCATCTTGACTCTCCCAGCCTCCTTAATAAGACAAGAGAAGGAAATTAAAGGAGCAATAATTAGAAAAGAAGAGAGCAAATTTTCCCTTTTTGTAGACGATGTGATATATCTAAGAGATGCCAAAAATTCTACCAGAAAACTTCTAGAAATTATTAACACATTCAGTAAAGTGGCAGGTTACAACATGGATCTACAAAAGTCTGTAGCCTTTCTATATACCAATAACAAGCAGTCAGAGAAAGAGCACGTGGAAACACTCCCCTTCACAATAGCTGCAAAATAAATAAAATATCTTGGGATAAACATGACCAAAGACATTAAAGACCTGTACTAGGAAATTTTTAAATCTGTAAAGAAAGAGATTGAGGAAGACATCAGAAGATGGAAGGACTTGCCATGCTCATGGATTGGAAGAATTAATATTGTGAAAATGACCATCCTACCAAAAGCCATTTATAGATTTGATGTGATGCCAATCAAAATCCCCATGACATTTTTCACAGAATTGGAAAAAATCATCCTAAGATTCATATGGAAGCACAAAAGACCTCAGATAGCCAAAGCAACCCTGAGCACTAAGAGCAATGCCAAGGGGATTACTATACCAGATTTTAAGCTGTATTACAGAGCTATAGTCATAAAAACAACATGGTATGGCACAAAAATACACCCATAGATCAATGGAACAAAATTGAAGACACAAATATGAGTACATGCAATATCAGCCACCTGATATTTTAAAAAAGGGTGAAGAACATTCACTGGAGGAAAGACAGCATGTTCAGCAAATGGGGTTAGCAAAATGGATCTCCATCTGTAGAAGAATGAAAATAAAAACGTATTTTTTCACCTTGCACAAAAGTCAACTCCAAATGGATCAAAGACCTCAATATGCTGCTCTTTTCACAATAGCTAAAGATGGAAACAGCCTAAATGTCCCTCAACTGATGCCTGGAAAATGAAAATATGGTGCATTTACACAATGGAGTTCTACTCAGCTATATAGAAAGATGAAATCTAAATTTGCAGGTAAATGGATGGAACTAGAAATTGTTATACTAAGTGAAGTAATACAGACTAAGAAAACCAACAAGGTATGTTCTTCCTCATATGTGGATCCTAGCACCAAATTCCTGTACATGAGTATGTATCCAGACATAACTACAGGAACCAGGATAATAAAAAGGAACCAGGGAGATAAAGAAAAGAAATAACCTGAGAGAGAAGAAAGGGAACAGGTGTTGCCAAGGGAGATATGGATAAAAATGGGGTTATCTAAATGGGAGGGGTGAGGGAGGATTATACAAGGAAACTTGGGGATAAAGGAAAAGAAGGAGCTCAAGAGAGGTGGGACCATGGGAGATTGGTGTTATCAAGGGAGAAATGAGGAAAATGGTGACACTTTAAATGAGGGAAACCATGATGGAAGGGTTAGACGGAGAGAAAGAAAGGAGAGATAAATAATGCCTACCTAGTTTTAAAACCAGGGTGAATCATATTAGTCAAACAACCTAATGACAAATTATACATACAGTATCCCCACTTGAGACCATGCATATAGCTAAAGGCTACATAACAAGAAAGAGAGCCAGACAGTAGATACCTTCCTTTAAGTTGTTGGCCAGGGTGGCCCAACAGACTCTCAGATGGTAGCCCAGCATAGAACTGGGAAAATGAACAGCAGATCCCAATCTTATCTAAAGGAATATTGGCAACTGATTGCTGCTAGATGAGGA
>NW_008345000.1:2114294-2115136 GCF_000622305.1 Nannospalax galili
ATGGAACTGGTAAAAGAAAGGAGCCAGGGGCTCCTCCCAAGCCCATGGGACCCCTGAGGAACAGATCCTCAAATGACCTCAAGAGTAAAAAAAAATCACTTTATCTGGTCCAATGGTATGGCCTTAAACACCCAAAAGGAAAGTATAACCAAAGATTAAAGGGGCCAATACAATTTTTTAAGAGTCCATATGTACAGCTAAAGGCTACAGAACAAGCAACAATGCCAGATAGGAGATACCTTCTTTTGAGTTGTTGGCCAGGGTGGCCAAAGGGACTGCCAGATGGTATCCCAGCATAGAACTGGGAAAATGAACAGCAGATCCCAACCTTTTCTAAAGGAATATTGACAACTGATTGCTGCTAGATGAGGAACAGCCGACCTTCCTAAAACAAAGACCTCTAGGTAGGCTGATTAGATTTACCAGATGGACAAGTAGTGGGGAATGGCTGGGGGTGCCGACCACACAGCAGATAGTAGCAGGGATATCAGAGTATAAGGGCTCTAGTGGAGGAAGGGAAGCTATGGGAGGGTGCCATCTGGGAAGGGGATGTATAGCTGAATAAGATGGTTTGGGATGTTCTTTGTGATATACACAGACACAAAAAAATCAAGAAATTTTTAAAAATGTATTGTATTTGAGGAGGAAGCATGGAAATTTACATCATGTTAATTAGTAGAGGTGATAAACACCACTGAAATCTACGTGATGACTTTATAGACATACACAGGCACCAAGGATCCAAGTGCAACTGACTGTGACTAGTAATAATCTCAATATATCTGATTTTTACTAGTCACAGTTGGTTACTTTCTGAGCTCCATGCTCAGATGCCAAGGAGC
>NW_008345000.1:2115248-2135032 GCF_000622305.1 Nannospalax galili
TACAATATTACCCAGTTTGGTATGGCTATTATTACCTGATACATAACTTTTATTATCTTACTTTCATCTTTCAATAATTAAAATTTTTAAATATATATATTGTTTGAAAATCACAAAAACTCGATAAAATTCTTTTTAAATACCTAAAAAAAATTTTTTTAAAAAGAATAAAAGAATCCAAAGGGATAACTAAAAGTGAGAAAGAGCTAACCAGATTAATGCCTCATACCATGCTATGGTACCTAACAAGTATCTATGGACAAAACAGTTAATATGAATGGACAAAACCTTTCCATGCTGTGTGAGCCCTCATCTATGGTTGATTTAATATATAATGTTCCTTTGCATGTTTTACAGATGTGAAACCCATTTGAAAGATACCTGAAGAAGCAAAGGCCAGCTAGAGCTGTAAGATTCTTGGGAGTTTTATGTAGGTTGGGTAAGATGAGGACAGAGACTCTCAAACTATACAACTGTTAAGATAATCTACAGTACCAGGGGTGGGTTTTCCCCCATGAGTTGTTGGTCATAGAGAGATCCTAGAGGTCCTCCAATTCACCAAGGCTATTGCCATTAACATCAGTTGTACACTAGAAAGGTGAGTAAGGCCATGTTGCTGAAGACACTGCTTGTTGTGAGCATGGGAGAAAAAGAAGAGATGGAGCTGAGACTAAGCCAAAACACTCTGTGCCACTGGATGGATGATGTTCATATTGCCAGGAAGCTCTATACGGATGGCTGGGGAAGAAAGGGTCCCCTATAACTCTACTCAATGATGGACCCCACATGCTGCACACTATGGACATGCCAAGCAAAACCAGCAAGTGCAATAATGGCTTGACCAACACATGTACAACTGACAAATTCCTAATTGGATAAGGCCTGCTCCTAGGGGTGGAACACACATCCGGTGCTGTAGACCAGGCCAACACCTTGTGTTGAGAAAGGCCCTAGTGGAGAAGCCATCATCAGTATACTCTTTAATGAATATAATACACCTACTGGGATATCTTCTAGGCATCTGTATTTATATTCATGTTTGTTGAAATGTGTCTACTTCCCTCCATTTGTCTTTATAATAGAAGAAACACCACTGAGATAGATCAGTGGCCACTGCCTAAGAGGACTAATGGGGAGGCCCAAGAAGCCACTATCTCGCCATGATACAAGAGAGATCACCCTACATCTGTCACTCCCTCCAAGGCTAAGAGACCTTAGCAGAAGATGGATGGAAAGATTGTAAGAGCGGAGGAAAGGGGTAGAGTGTCTCCCAATTGGCTAGGTCCTCCATGGGGGCGGGGCCTGCCATGGAGTGTGGATTACTGGGGGGCTACTGGGAGCCATCTTGGAACAGAAGCCATGAGCAGTGGGGAAGCTGCGAGTTGTGGGGAAGCACACACAGCTGCTCAAGGACAGAATGGCCCGACACTTATGGACCTGGGGCGAGATCACTGGCCTAAGGCATGAGCGAATGCTAGTGGTGATTATGGTAGTCAGGGCACCATCTGATATGGCAGGCTCTGAACTGCACCACCAGAGGCACAGGGCTAGGCACTGGGTACTCATTCCTTTGTAAGTTAATAAATGCGCATAAAATATACAAAAAAATAAAGAAAAAGAAAAAGAAACTATGAAGTATGCTTACATAGTTCCCACAGAATGAACCTTTCTGTCGAGCTTCCTTAATATAGTATCTCACTACAGAAATTAGAATGCTTCAGGATTTGCAGGGAAAGTTTTACTGATTCTTTGCTGAACACCAGTACATCTTCCAACTGATTGAAATTCTTTCTACGATGCATTCCTCTTCAAAGAAAATGAGTTTTTCTCCTCTACACACATCTTATTCAATGTAGGAATTACTCTGTATTCCAAAGCAGAACTTCACACGGACTGAGAGGTATGATGTTTATTATCATCTTCACCTGTGGAGCTCTGTTTCCGGTCTCCCTGTACACTGCTGTGGAATGCTGCCCTCTTGGCATGACATGCCTGTTCCCATCTTGACGTCAGAGCAACTGAAATTACCCACTGAGAAGCTCACAAGATAAGGCTTTGTGGCTTCCCCTCATAAGAGTGTGAGGCAGGGCAAAGGGTCACGACACTGTCACCTTGTGGGTCTCTCATCCCTCACGGGTCATTGGCTACTGATCTGTGAGAGCAAAGAGAGCAGAGGTGGTGAGCAGGGTCAGGACAGCCATGAGTACAACGGAAAAAACCTTCCAGGAGTCGGCTTCAGTGAGACCGCTCGGTTTATTCAGCAGGGATGGGGGAAAATATAGGGTGAAGATGGCAGCCAAAGCTTCACTTGATGTGTTCATAGTCTGCTTTATTTACTTGTGGCAGGAGGACCCTATCACGTAGAGAGGGGAGGTGGGATTGCCTGGCTGTAGTGCAATGCCTAATTACCATATAGGAAAACCAGGGGCAGCTCTTGTAGATAACTATGCCAAAGGTCATGTTCCAAATAAGGTCAGGCATCTGTGCTTGGAGACACTTTCCACATAAGGTCAGAAAGAGAGTAGGAAGCCCCTGCTGAGAAAGGGAGTCCTCCATTTAGCGTTGAGCTCCATCGTGACCTTAACAGCAGGGTTTCCCTACATCTCCCCCTGTTTTTGTTTTTGTTTTTGTTTTTGTTTTTTTATAATGGATAGGTGTCATCACAAGCTTTAAGAGCCAATTCATCTATATCAGGAGAATCCAAGGTCTAATAATGGACCATGACCTGATTGGTAGTAATTTTTGCAATGATGGTAATTTGTCAGCTAAGAAATTGTATGAAACGGAGCAAGCATCAAAATAACACACAGCATAATCGGGGGCTACTGATATTGTAACATTCCCCCTTCTGAAGAGGTAACCCTAAAATCTTTTTGGGATAAGAGCTCCCAAATACTTTAAAGGTTTTTGGCCTTTGGGACAGAGTACTTTGCTAAGAGGCCCAAGGACATTTTGACTTTTAGCCAAGAAAGAAACTGGCTACTTTCCATACCCTAGCTGTCTAGCCAATTTCTATCTCCTATTCTTATCACACCACCCTGTGAAGAGGCTTACCCAAATTGCAGTGGGATGCAGACCACTCTGGCTTCTTCCATGCTGAACAGGGATGCAGGGTGAGGCAATTGGGGTACCCCCTTCAGTGGATCTATCTAAAAGACTCCCAAATTGCATAATTCTTAACTATAGGGAGAAAAGAAGGTCCTTGACTGGTGTTTAGGAGATGTCAAGGAAAAGCAAAGGCAAGAGTAGTTAGTATTACAGTTTCTAGGCAGAGAACCAGAAAATGTCCAAATTAAAGTCCATTGGAATGTCTGGATGAGGGCTTCCAGAAGCATCCATCTAATGGGCTCCTCCTCATTTTTCTTTTGCCTGCCAAGGCTGGATGGATGGTTGATGAACTCAAGATTTGTTGTCAGGCACTTTGATAACTGTTGGAGTGGCTAGAATCAGCTCCCTCTTAAATGGCCTCTAGATAGGGAGAGAAAACAAAATTAGCCATCATTTTAGAACAATCGTGGGTTGTCTCCCTCAGCTGTAGGTGGGCACTACAGTATTGCAGACCAAGATTTAAAGTCCTACACCTGAGTAGCACTGTCCTATTAGGAACAAAATCATCAATGAGAAATAATTGTCTAAATAACACTCAATAAGAAATAATTGTCTAAATAATATCCTATAAGAATCCAAGTCTAATGTTTGGGATGTATAATCCCTTAAACTCTTAAAGAAATATGCTGATGACTTTAATCTTTGGTTATACTTTCCTTTTGGGTGTTTAAGACCATACAGTTGGTCCAAATAAACCAACTTTTTACTTTTAAGGTCATTTGAGTATGTGTTCCTCAGGGGTCACATGGGCTTCGGGGGGAGCTCCTGGCTCCTCAGGCTTTTCTTTACCAGTTCCATCTACGTGAAGATAAGTCAAGAGGTCCTGCTTGACCTGGGCTTTGCTTGGAAGCATGGAGGAAATGTTTCCTCTGTGTTGACCCTCCTCTTTGCAGACTGGACACTGGTTCAAGTCCATCTTCTGGGGTCTTCATGGCCTCCCTGAGCAAGAGGACAGGTGACTCACCAAAGTTACAGGACATTTCAAGAGATGCTTCATAACCCCTGGAACTTGTTTGACCTTGGAGGGCAAGGAACAAAAAAATTGTCCCTTTAGGTCCCCCTGACCAAATTAGTATAGGCCTCAAAGTCTGGCTATTAAACATCCAAGAAGGTTATTTACAACAATCTGGTACTTTGAATTACCGTGTGCCATGTAGATAAAACTTGGGCAAAAATCAAACATTTTAAAATAAAACTTGATGAGGCATCCTTAAACTAGTTGACTAAACTATGACCTTAGAAATTTTTTAAAAATATTTTATTATTTTTATTTTATGTGTATGAGTGTATTGCCTGCATGTATGTGAGTGCACCCATATTGTGCAATGCCGCAGAGGTCAGAAGAGGGCTTCGGATTCCCCTGGAACTGGAGTTAAGGATGGCTCATAGCCACCATGTGGGTGCTGGGAATCGAGCCTGGGTCCTCTGTAAGAGCAGTCAGTGCTCTTAACCACTGAGCCATCTCTCCAGCCCCAACCTTAGAAATTTTAAGATTATTTATATATTATTTTTGTCTCATTCTTGATAGATGATCTACATAGACCTCCATCATTTGCTTAGGCTTTTTTATTTTTATCATTTACATATAAAACATTTTAAACAAAATATCTCCATTTTTATGTCTTTTTAACATCTTTTACTTTTTTTTAACAGCCATGAGACATAATAACATTAACAAATAAATTTTCCATCTGTTGTGAGAATTCTTTTCCTGGGGATATTAAGCAATGTTTTTCCTTTTTAGGTTGTAGTATCAAACCAATGTTTGATTACATTAAAGTTTTTCTGGGGAACCAATAAATTTATTGAGCTTAGTTACAGAGACGACTGAGGGGTTGCTGAGGTGTATGAGTGACTTGGAGGTATGCACACTGGAAAGCCTTAACCCAGCATGGATCAAGCCTTCTCTTCCTAGCTTTCCCCAGATAATATACTTTCGTATGTGTGATTAGGGCCAAATTACATACAATTGGCTGGGAAGAGCAGCTGGATGCTCAGGTGAGAGTCCAATGACCCTGATTACCCCTCCTCCTTTAATTAAAGAATAAGATACTTAAGTCAACAAATCCATTGATGATGATCTTTTGCTAGTGGACACAGCTGAAGTCATGAAGATGGTAGTTTGACTCAGAAGAAAGTAGTTTGTAGCATCATCTTATTAAAAGAACATGGAATCTAAATTATATACATAAGATAATGTAGTAAGTTAATATTACCTGTGTATACACTGTGCTTTATAAGTTTCTAGGTAAACCTTATAGGAAACAGAAGACAGTTAAAAATCTTTTACCTTATGTAGTTTAGAGAGTGGTCTACCAAAACCTTGCTTTAGGTAGAAAGAAGCAATTGGTACATAGTTAAACATTATCAAATTGATGTCTATACCCTCTAGCATAATCAGTTTAAGAAAACTGTCATGCTTTACTTACTGACTGAGAAAATCTAGGCAGAAGATTCTCTCTCTTTTTTTTAACAAAATCTATCCAGTTTTTTTTTTATTAAGTAGTTAAATTTATCTTTGTATTTACCATACATTTTACATTAGTCTGTGTTAGTGGCTTTACTCAGTATTGTAACCAAATAGAGCATCCCATTAACTACTTTTACTATAGACAGTAATACCCTCTGTTGAAATTAGTTTACACCTTAGCCGTTTTCAATTGTACAGTGCATTTAGTCTTAGGCTGTTTTGTTGTTCCCTTTTTCTTGTTACAAAGTCAGGGGCCAGTCTGAACCTGGAAAAGTCTTGGAGAACACATCTTGAGATAATAGGCTTGAGTCTGAAGTGGGAGGGCCAATACTATCTCCAGTGTCAGCATCTCAGTGAGCTCAAACAGCACATGACAATTTACCAACATAATTAATACAAAAAGGCATTTTTCTTTAGCCTAAAAATTTTGAATTGTTTATCTATATTTTACTTTTAAACTAAGGCAAGCCTGTTAACTTTGGAGAGGGCTGCAGTCTGGATTGGAAAAAACATTTTATAATTTATTATATGCAAGTACCCATAACCTGGGGAAAACGCAGAAAACAATGTTACCTAAAAGAATTTTCAAAGAGACAATATCATAATACTCTTTTCCTTAGTCTGTTCATGACATTGTAACTAGAAAGTACCCAGGGAATGATGTGGCAGGGACAAAAGCAAGCATAGAGCAACTGAGCATCAGAGAGGGAAATAATCTATTTCAGAAAAAAACAGGCTTAGAATCATAATGCAGAAAAGAGATGGATTAAGACCAGTGGAGCCTGCATCTTAAGCCTCCCACCCAAGTAGGCTATCCCTTTTAACCTCTCAATGTTTGTGTTGGTAGTAGCTTGTCTCTTCTAAGGTTTGGCCCTGGAGTACAGCAAATTCCCATGCGCTTCATAAGTCTAGCCATCACAAGGTGTCCACTCCCTTTGTACATGGATTGTTTTGACGGCATATGGCTAGAAAAAATTTAAGGTCTCTTTAGAAACTGACAAATATTTTATGCAAAACAGTAAGAATTTAAAATAATTACTTTTAGAAATCAGCAAATACCATGTAAAAAGATGTTAAAATCCAAATAATTCCTTTAAAACTATTAGGTAAAGATGTTATGCAAACAATGTTAAAACCTAAAAATAATTTATTTTTTTAAAAATCTGTAAACATTTTAACAATGTAAAAACTTAAAAGTCATCTTTAAAAACCAGCAAATATACCATACAAGAAAACTCAAAGTAATCCCCTTTAGAAACAGGGGAAAAATCTTAAATCTGTAAACATTTTAAACAATGTAAAAACTTAAAAGTTATCTTTAAAAACCAGTAAATACAAGAAGTTAAAAACTCAAAGTAATCCCCTTTAGAAACAGAAAAATCTAGACTCCCATTGTGGAGATCTGGCATTACTTCCTTAGTTTGAAATAAAAATGTATTCTTTTATATGATCCCATCAAGAAACCAAAGCAAAAATAAATTGGCCAGTAAGTTTTTTGGGTATCACCATTTTGAATCATGCCAGGTCACTGTTATTTTGAAAAGTCACTGTCCAAGATGGCAACCAAGCCATGTGACTGTACCCATATTGATGATGTCATCAACCAAGATGGAGACCAGGCCACATGTTTACCTCCCTCCTGGTGAGGGCAGCAGCCATGATGGCAACCAGGCCACATGGCCGTGTTAGTGAGCACGGTCCCATGATAAAACAATCCCATCCCCCATCAGGATACAAGCCCTGTGGGAGTCATATGTCTCACAGATTAAATGTAGACAGCAACCATTCTTACTTTTACAAAGCACCCCAGTTAAGTTAGACTTGAAAGTACCTTTAGATATAAATATATATATGTATGACATATATAAATATATATGAGCCCCAAATAGCTCAAGCACGGCCTATGACTTTCCATGTATACTGAGATTTAAAGTGCTAGGATCCAGTTAGGAAAGCAGCCACCTCAGGACCACGTGGCCCAAGCATGGCTTGTTTGGTGCCCAGTAGAGCCTAGGATCAAAATTTTGAGCCCCTCTGCCTGAGAAAAAGTTTATGGGAAAAAAAAATGGCTTTTAAAATCTTTTTTCTGTTTGTCCATGGGACAAGCCACCTTAAATTATTTAAATCCTCCACAGCCACCCTCCACTTTAAATCCCTTGTTTGTTTGGTTGGTTGGGTTTTTGTTATGGGGCAAGCCGATTTGAATTCTTTATGTGCTCCAATAGTCACCCAACCGGTTTAGCATAAGCCGGAGTGCCCCAAGGCAAGATAACAAAAGATAAGGAAGTTCATCTGCTCTCTTATGAGTTGAATTCACTGTGTGTGAAAAAATCCCTGCATGATAGAACTTTGGGGATTTCTTGTTTCTAGGGGTGTTGTCCAAGATAGAAAAGGAAACAGGGTGAAACACTGAGTCCTAGGGGAACATTCCTGGAACCTGAAGATCATGGGTGATTCCTAACTAGCCCACAGTGCAAGCCTGACTGCAAATTTCAGAGAACCAGCAACTGCTCTAAGAGCATTTAACTGGTCCTTACATGACTGGGTTTTGCATTAGAGAGACTATAGATAGGAGGTCTTTGTTGACACCCTGGCAGGCAGTGGGTTCAGACGACTAAGAGCCTTTGGCTAACATCAGGGAGTGGCCCTGATCAGAAAGCCTCAATTGCCCTTTCATCTTTAATGGTCCCACATGAAGACTCAAACTGAAAGTAAAAGCGGGGGCTGCTGATCCTCAGGGTGGGATGGCCAAGGCAAAGATGCCGCAACCCTCTTGGAGAGGGGGTACTTACAAATGCCTCGCGTTCCAGGAGCCCCACATTTGGGCACCAGCTGTGGGTCTCTCTCGTCCCTCTTGGGTTGTTGGCCACCGATCTGTGAGAGCAAAGAGAGCAGAGGTGGTGAGCAGGGTCAAGACAGCCATGAGTACGTAGGATAAAACCTTCCAGGAGTTGGCTTCAGTGAGACAACTCGGTTTATTCAGTGGAGGTCGGGGGAAAATATAGGGTGAAGATGGCAGCCAAAGCTTTGCCTGATAGGTGCTCGTAGTATGCTTTATTTACTTGTGGCAGGAGGACACTATCATCAGGCTATAGTGCAATGCCTAATTATCATACAGGAAAACCAGGGGCAGCTCTTGCAGGTAACTATGCCAAAGGTCATGTTCCAAATAAGGTCAGGCATCTGTGCTTGGAGATACTTTCCAAATAAGGTCAGGCAGAGAGTAGGAAGCCCCTGCTGAAAAGGGGAGTCCTCCATTTAGCGCTGCACTCCGTTGCAACCTTAACAGCAGGGTTCCCCAACATCACCTGAGATTACAGTCACTCACTCCCTTCTGACCACCTCCCCCCCAAGTGCACATTAATCCTGCTCCACCAAGATGCTAGAGTATACACTGGGTGGAAGGTTCCCTGGAGGGGGAATTCCATCTCTGCAGCTACTGGGAAGTCATCACCATGCTAAAGTGAGACTTTTTGTGATGCAACTATACTGGGATCTCTCAAGTTCCTGTAAGTAACCCCTTACCTATGCTCCTAAAAGAAAGTCCAATAAACTCATTGGTTCACCAAGCTAGATTTGGCTGTGTAGTGGTTTGAGTGAAAATGGCCCCCATAGGTTCCAAGTATTTGGACATTACGTCTCCAGTTGGTGGTGCTGTGTGGGGAGGATCATGGAACCTTTAGGACGTGTGGCCATGCTGAAGGAAGCACATCACTAGGGACCAGCTTTGAGAGTTCTTAAGCCTTCCCAGATTTCCAGTACCTATCTGCTTCCTGTGTCTATTTGAAGATGTGATCACTTGACTTTCTGCTCCAGCCACCTCTGCCGCCATCTCCCCCAACCCCCACCTGCTGCCATTATGGACTCTAACCTCTCTAAACACTTCCTTCTGGAAGTTCCCTTGGTTATGATGTCATACCACAACAACAGAAAAGTAACTGATACAGGATGGAATCATTACTTTGGTCTGAGGTTGGTGCCCGATTTGGGCACATCTTTCCAGGAAAAGTTATACCATGCATGTCCATTTGCTAGGCCCAGTAATTGTAGTTATGCCATCTGTGGTGAGCCAGCCCAATCATTTGCCCTTGGTAGTTCTATAGGGGAGCAGTTTGATGCCTTCTGTTAAACCCAAGCTTGGAGAATTTCACCTTATTAAACATTTTTGGCATGTCTTAGATGATGGGTATTTTTTTATCTGAACATTTGAAATCTGCTTTCCTTGAGCCTGGTGTGCTCTGAGAGTTAGGCAGTTCCTTACACGATGATTAAAAACTCTGAGACCACTGTCTCACAAGGTCCCTGCTGTATCTCCCAATCAAATGGGTTCCTTTTTTGTTGGTCAAAATTTGGTTCAGAATGGCCATCAGAGCCTCTCAAAGGATGAATTGGGCTAGCAGTTTCAGTGAAGGTATCTTAGCCCCTTAGTCATTTCTGTAACATCAGGGCTCTCCTGGTTTTTGTAACTGCACCTGAAGAGCTCTTCTTCTATCAGCTGGCTGCCTTGACCTTCTCTACAATAATCTTTCCATTCCTATTCTTTTTGCTTTAATGTTTACTAAATGTTTTTCCCCATCTGTACCCCCAAAGATTAGTGTTATTCAACAAGTGCTTCCTGAGTCTTCTGTGTGCAGAGGACTATTCTGAAAACGACCCTACAAGTCTACATATAAACATCGCCTCTCGGCACCCTCCTGCCATTTACCACACCAGCTGTGAGGCTGAATAGCCAACTTATTAAAATTCCAAATGATTATTAATGAACGCTCAGATTCTGAGTCCAGGTGTTAGCAGTTAAGGAGTCTGTTTCAGCCCTCACGGGCACAATGACCACAAGTTATTACTGTTTGACAGAATGGTAGATCCTGCTAGTTGCCTACTAGATGGTCACTCGCTCCAATTTTTTCAAAAAACTAGTTATTTATGTATGTGTGTTTCACAAACATGTGTGTTCAGGTTCCCTTGGGCACCAGAAGAGAGTGTTGGATCCCCTGTAGCTGGAGTAACAGGTGGTTGTGAGCTACCTGCTGTGGGTGCTGGCATCTAAACGCTGAAACCCAACAAGAACAGTAAGCACACTTTAAGGCTGAGCCATCTCACCAGCCCCACACTTTTTTTCTTGCTAGAAGAACCCAATCAGAAAGTGGATGTCATTGGCCTAAGACAGCCTTGGTCTGGGCACAGGAATGTGCTGTGATATTCCAGCTAGTGATGCACGTGGAAGAAAGGCTGCTGGGAGGCGTGTGAGCTCTGCAAACAAAGCTTTTTCTTGCTATTAACAAGACCCCACAGAATGTGAAGGCTTGTTTTATTGTATTTTATATGATCATGTTTATGTGAGACATCTAGAAAGCAACAGCTGTCTTGCCACCACAAGGAGACGACCTCAGAACAAATCCAAAGGGCAGAGAGGACAGAGCAGGAAGATGGAGCTGGCATCCCTGGTGAACCTATTGGACTGCTGAGCTAGCCAGCCCCATGCCTGTTATATGAGATGGTACATTACCTTAAAGGCTCAATACACATATGCATTACTGTGTACATTCCTGTGTCTCTCTTTCTCTAAATCTATTAATTGCCTCAATTTAAAAAGGTAGTTTTATATCTGGATGTGGCCTTTGCAGTTACCTATAGCTTATTCTAACTGGACTATGATAAACTCACTATATTTTTTTTAATGAAGAACAGCTTAGTCAAATGCAGCACCTTACTTAAGGTCAAAGTGAATGACTGATGGATTGTAAAATTCCAATCTTTGTATTCCTGAGTCCACAGTCTACTCCACTAAGAAAAAAATAGTTCAAAAACTTTCTGGACATTTGGATTGAGGGCAGGTGACATGGAATATCTGATCTTTTGATAAGGAATGGTTGGTTTCCAGAGGGTAAATGATTCATTCAGTGTTTTATCCATTATTAGAGGCCTTACCCAGATTCACACAACTGCTGGATCTGGCACAAAAACCACTTCATCTAATTGAAATAAATGTGTCAATATCCTCCCCTTAAGAATTCACAGGTATTAAGAGAATTAAATACAGATATTTAAACATTATTTCAAAAAGAAAATATTTTGCTGGGTATGGTGGCCCATGCCTTTAATCCCAGCACTCTGGAGGCAGAGGTAGGCAGATCTCTATGAGTTCCGGGCCAGCCTGGTCTCATAGTGAGACCCTGTCTCAAGTAGAAAAAGAAAGAAAATATGTTGTTTGTTGTTTTGTTTCGTTTTGTTTTTTGAGACAGAGTTTCACCCTATAGTTCAGGCTAGCCCGAGACTCAGACCAGTTCTCCTACCTCAGTCTTCTGAGTGCTACGATTACAGGTATGCACCACCGTAGTAAAAAAAGGAGCTTTCACAGAAAGAGAAATTTTTATCTTTTAGAGAGTGACTTCTGAGAATAAAAATATGTAAGCATTTTTCTCTATGGTTTTCACACCAAGGAAACTAAGCAGAAAAAAAACCAAAACAACAGCAATAAAATGCCATTTAAGATAAAAGCTGTCGGTAGTCACATACTGTGTGGCCTTAACGGCTTCCTCCCCTGTTTGGATCAGACCGTGTTTCTATTTGACCACCTTGGTAGTCGTCTGTCTGGAATCTTGCTGTTTTCCCACAGGTTTTAACATCTTCACAAATTCAGCCTCTTGCTTTGCAGCAACAAAGGCATTCTATGGACTTTTTTCAGATCCAAGGAACAGCGCTGTATACTCTTACGTCATTACCTAACCATTCAGAAAAGTGCCGCTTTTTGCGAAGTACATTGTTGATGAATATCTGTAAATTAAAATAATCCCAACTTTTAAAAGCAATAGCTTAAAAAAAAAAAAACTGTTGGAAACTGTGTTACATTGTTTTGTTGTTTAACAGCTTAATTTATAGACCTTAACTGTAGACCTCACAGAGTTGTAGGTTTTCCTCTGTGAGCACAGCGCCACCATCTGGAAGCCCAGAGTTTGTCCAGGGAACAAATTTTCGAAGTTTTTGTTTATTTGGGATAGTTACGGTGGAAAGGAACTTGTATCCTCCTGAGAAGTTTAACAGATAAAAAATAATGCACAGATAGCACTTTGTTGTCAGGATGAAAGCAGCTGCCACCCTCTCCCCACAATGGAGTCATGCACCTTGTATCTTTCAGAAATCAACCAACTTTAATGGTATGAAATGCTTACGTGATTTCTTTTATAGCTCATGTTATTATAAAATTAATGTTTCAATAGGATTTTATATACCCTTCCTGGATATATATTTTTTTCTTTAACTCATGTTAAATAAGCTTGAAGTTTTAATTTCTTTTCCCCTTCAAGTGTGACGATTAAGGCACACACAATCAGTCCTCTAAAACTGAAAATTTTGTGAAAAATTTTAATCACTACCAAGTCCTAAGCACACCAAGATTTTAAGCATACAAAAATCATCATTATCAATGAACACACATTCATCGAGCCACTAAAGTATGGCATATAGATACATACATGTGCATCCAATATGGCTCCAAACAATAGTAAAAAAACTCATCAGTATGCAAAATTATGCAACCCTTAAGCTCTTCAGAAATTGAAAACATTGTATATTTGCAACACTGTACAATATTCGCTAAGGAATCCGTTATTCTCATGAAGATGTTTGAACAAAACAACTTATCTAAAAATCGAAAGCGGCGTCTAACACAGAACAAACATTTGTACTAGGGTGCTTTCATCAATGGCTTTCTTGCCATTGTTTTTCATAAATCAGTCTTAACACTCGAGCGTTTCACTTAGTTGCCAAAATCAGTCTCATCCTACACTGAGCCATGTGCATCCTCTGAAGTAGAGCCAAGAACAACTGTGTTTCCTGGAAAACAGAGGCTGAGCCTTACTACAGATAAGCATCCTTTCACATCTCGTCCACCTGTTACTCTGTTTTACTTCTCTAGTCTGTGGATATGCTACCCATCAGCTCAGTCCGTAACCTTTCCCCCCTTAGCACCGTCACTTTAACCATACCTAACCTAATGGCTAACTCTGAGCACTTAGAATGCTGCCCCAGGTGGTTCATATCTATTCCTTTCATTACAGTCTAATTAAGTAGGCACCCTTATTCTCCATATTTACACACCAGGATACTGAAGGTCAGAGAGATCAAATACATTTTCCCAGGACCACAGAGCTGTTAAGAAGTCTGCCGTGAATTCTTGGGCTGGAGAGATGGCTCAGCGGTTAAGAACACTGACTGGTTCTTGCAGAAGACCCGGATTCAATTCCCATCACCCACATGGCAGCTAATAACCTGTCCGTAACTCCAGTTCCAGGGGATCCGACGGCCTCTTCTGTCCTCTGCAGGCATTGCACGGCACGGGTGCACTTACCTACATTCAGACAATACATGCATACACATAAAATAAAAATAATAAATAAAAAATTTTAAGAAAAGAAGCCTGCCATGAATTCTTTGATCTTAGGCTGCTGCTTCTTTGGTGGGTGACAGGTCACTGCAGCCTTTGACTCGGTACCGCTTTGCATCTTACTGTTGTTTGAATATAAGCATCTTCTAAATAATGAGCAAATCAACTTTGTAAGCCTTTTCCATACCTACTAGTTTTGGGGTTTACCTACACTTGCTTAAGTTGTTCTTCCTTCAAAAGTCATTCAATACCCAGTAATTTTTATTGAAAATCAACTATGTAATAATTATTATCTAATTTTTAAAATCTATGGTCCAATTTGACATTATCAAAATTTATAATAGGCACATTTTTTTAATATTTTATTTATTATTTTTATTTTATGTGTATGAGTGTTATTCCTGCATGAATGTGAGTGTACCATGTCATGCAATGCCCGCAGAGGACAGAAGAGGCTGTCAGATCCCCTAGAACTGGAGTTACGGACAGTTGTTAGCTGCCATGTGGGTGCTGGGATTCGAACCCAGGTCTTCTGCAAGGAAAGTCAGTGTTCTTAACCACTGAGCCATCTCTCCAGCCCCAACAGGCACATGTTTTGAAACAGTAATTCCATTCCTATAAATTTTTGGTAAACTTTTTCTCCTTTACCATCATCACTGTAACGGTGCTTCCCCTGGTGGCTACCTTCTCCCAAACATCCTTAAAGAGGAATGGACAAGGGTGTTCACGTCATCGTTGTTCATAAAAGCAAAATGACAGAAAAAAAAAAAAAACCTCAATGCTACTTACAGGAGATTAGTAAAATAAATGACAACATAACTTTATAGAGAGATGACTGCTGTACTGTCATTAAACAGAATGAGTTAGACCTAAATGCATTCATATGGGACAAAGTTCAAGATTTACGAATTGCAAAAAAGCAAGGTACTTAGAAGATACTAGAATATTTCTATGAAACATAAAGCACACTTGCGGATGGAATGTAAACAAAGCACTTTAGGGTGTGCAACATCTGAGGGACAGAGGGACACAGATCTATTTCAGTGTTTTTATTCTGGACTATATAACTGTTCACATCAATTACACATCAATCATCAATACATTGTTTGATGTATTATTTTTCAAGTAAAAACAG
The DNA here is from genome assembly GCF_000622305.1 of Nannospalax galili. Classification (NCBI taxonomy): domain Eukaryota; kingdom Metazoa; phylum Chordata; class Mammalia; order Rodentia; family Spalacidae; genus Nannospalax; species Nannospalax galili. Next base: position 2,130,345 of record NW_008345000.1, read on the forward strand.
AAACTAATGATAAAGGAAGAAGGAATATATCCTTCTGCAAGCTAAGCGCTTACCTGAAGCAAATATACTTCATTCCCTTTGCTATCAAGGAAACTGGCTTTGGGAGTAGAAGATGAGCTGGGCATGCAGCTTCCCTTCTGAGCAGGAACTGAAGAGCTGTGAGCAGGACAATTTCAAGGGAAAGGAAGAAAGCTTGTCTCTCCAGGGTGAATGAGAAGGGGACTGGACAGTGAGGTGTTCGCCTCAAGGCAGCACAAGAGAATAGGAAATGAATGTGAACTCCCCCTGCCTATCTGGCTTCAGCAATGACTTGCCGTATGAGCCCAGTGATTTGCATTTCCCTCTAGATAAACCAGGGATGATGGTTGTCTATTTCACAAGGTAGTGAGTGGTGAGGTCTGAATGAACTCACATATACACAGCTCTTGAGATGATGCCCAGCACACAAACCACTATTTAAACATATGCTATCATAATTAAATTGTAGGTTATCTTACAAAGGAAGAATGATGACCACAGAATCAGAAGGAAATACATTCGCACTCTATCTCATACCTTACCCCAAAGTAACTGGCAGGTGGATGGAAGATTTCAGTAATAAAAAGCAAAATGGTAAAAGTTGAGTAGAAAACATAGGCAATTTGATCTATAATCTTTTAAATGTGAAAGATGCTTTCTAAACATGGTCTCAAACACCAGTATCTTCAGGATGATGAGTCAAATACCCTAAAAACTCTTTAGCTCTCAACCCCTCTCCCCACCACCAAAATTCAGAAAGATTAATGAGGAAATATCTGAGCTCACTCATACAAAACACAGATGAACAGGAATGCCAGCGTACAAGTCTTAAGCCAGTATGGTATGGCAGGCAAGGATTTCTCTAATGCACTGAGGCCAGTGACATTGAGAAATGTTTTCTGGAGAGGGATTTGGGACTGTGTCTTCAAAACTTAAAAAGAAAATATCCCGTTTGACCTAGCAATTCTGGAATTAAGAATTTTTTTCCTAGGGGAAAAATATCAGGTAAATTCAGAATCCAAGAAAGCGGTGCCCAGACAAGTTTTCATGCAAATGAACAATTAGAACTTCAATGTCCATCTGTGAGAAACTGAACACTTTGTGATACATTCAAAGAAGAAATGTCATTAAAAGTCCTGATGTAGGTCTGCATGTAATAATGCGGAAAGTGATAGCGTTACATTTAATTTTTTAAAAGGCTGCAAAATGGTGTGATTAATATGACTTTGCACTGTAAAAATATTCATTGAGTGTGGGTACAGAACAAAGCCTATAAGAATTTATGTTGGTAAATATTTTTTAGCAGATAATACATTTCCCAGTGATTTGTCACTTTGATTTCAATAACTTCTACATTCTATGTATTTTGTTTACAATGATTAGCAATCCTTTATAGCACTAAGATTCTTCCATTGAGGAAATCAGCATGGTAGACCGGAAGATAAATGTGGCATATGCCTTCATCCATGATCCTGAGACCTATTACATGTTTGCATATATTTGACAGACAGAAGAGGAATGCTTAGCTGGGGAGAAAAGCTATTTTTATTATAAATGTAAACACTTGCCATGAGTATTTAACCTCTCAAGGCTAATTTAAATATAACTGTGCTAGAGATTTTCTTTTCCACTAAGATTCAGCAGAAAAGTGTTTATAATTCCCTTACTCATCAGGATTTTTAAAGGTTGCTGACAGGAACAATGATATTTTTGAGTGCACCATAAATAGGCTCATGAACTACGCCATAGAAGGTAAGTCTCTCCTTCAAAGACCTCGTTCCTCCACTCACCACGCATTTATTATGCACTGACTCCGTGCCAGCGCACACATTACTAAATGCATGAAACATGGTCTCTACCCTTAAAAGGTTTACTTTCTTGCAAAAGGCGGGTGGCTAAGTAAACACATGACTGAGTTAACGCTGATGTGCTCAAGTAACAGTTATAAATCCTGGGGGTATAAAGAAAGTCTACCTGTGGATCAGGACAGAAAAGGCTTTGTAAGGGTGACTTTTGGACTGGGTCTAGAGAGATGGAAATATTTGGATCCAGTGAGGATGGGAGAAAAAGGACAAAATGTAAGTTATGTTCCCAGGTGTAATAAAGAAAGTCAGGGGTCTGGAGAGATGGCTCAGTGGTTAAGAGCACTGGCTGCTCTTGCAGAGGACCCGGGTTCAGTTCCCAGCCCTTATGTGGTAGCTAACAACCAACCCTCCGTAACTCCAGTTCCAGGGGATCCAACGCCCTCTTCTGACCTCCACAGGCATTGCACAAATATAGTAACACATACATGAACACAAAACACTCAAACACACAAATTTAAATTAATTAAATTTTTGAAAATCAGATGAAAAATGCAGATTGGCTGTTGTGCTCAAAGAAAAGGTACTTTTAACATAAAATAGTACATCTTCATTGTAATGTATTAATACAAAGTATTTAATGAAACAGTACAAGACATTCATTAAACATCACCGCTACGGTCACATTCATCCATGTCCATGCCATGTCTTCTAGGACTCTTCTGGGCAGCAGCCTATCCTGTAGCCTTCCACCCTGTCAGCACACAGCCAGGCATGGAGGCATACTCCCGTGACCCTGGCACACCAACCAGAGGAAGGAAGTTCTGATTTGGAGGCCAGTCTGGGCTAAATAGAGAGCTATAGAGAGATGCTATCTCAAAACAAACCATCAAGCGAGGGCGGGGATGTGCCACTGTGCTGCAGTGCACAGTGAGAGGTCAAGCATCCAAGTTCAATCTCCAACATGAAAAGAAAAATGATAAAGCAAAGCCCCACGGCACACTGAAGGGAGTTTGTTTTGTTTTTTGCCTTTATTTGCTTCTCTCTGACAAATACAGACTTCTTTCTTCTTCTTTTCAGATTTAACAGCCAACCAAGGACATCTGTCTTGGGCAACGAACATGGACATGATAGAGTTTTAGAGTAACTGTGTGATCTGAACACAGCAGTTTATTTAATCAATTCTCTATTGCAGAGCACCCAACCTCTCATTTTTTCCCTTCTTATCCCCTCCTAATAAAAACAATTCATTAATGACCACCTTCTCACGTGTATCCTAATTTTGTCTGTATTTGTTTTTATGAACTATGTTTGGGAGTCAAAGACTGTGTAGACTTTACATCTCAGCATCTGTCTTCTTTGAAAAAGCTAGTGATTCACATGTCAGGGATACATGGGGGCCCTTTTGTTAAATGAATCCATTTCTCTGCTCAGATAAATCCCAAAGAGCCTCCCCTGGTGCTAAATGTCACCAGTTTAAATAGTTTTGCTAACTACTGGTAGCTGAAAACTTTGTGCAGTTTAATTGAAGCTTCGCTGGGTTACCTGGGAAGTTGGTTTGTTCATGTTTATTGGGCGTTGGCAGTCCACCCCGTGACTGTCCTCTTCGGGAACTTTACTCATCTCCGTTAGGTGTGTTCTGTTCCTTCGTTTGTTTCAATGTTTTCCCAACCTGTAATTGTTCTTCTGACTTTGTCTCGTTTTTCAGGTCGTCACACACACCTGTGTTTTCCTTTACGACATTCGAGTTCCTCTTGAATTTAAAAAAGAAATGTCTTTTCAGGCTGGAAAGATGGCTCAGTGGTTAAGAGTGCTTACTGCTCTTCCAGAGGACCTGAGTTCAGTTCCCAGCACCTACACCTGACTGCTCACAACTGCCAGTAACTCCAGCTCCAGCTCCAGGGAGCTCTGACACCTCAGGCCTCTGTAAGAACCTGTACACACATACACACACATACACACACATATATACACACACACAGATACACACACAGACACACACACAGACACACACACACAGATACACACACACAGATACACACATACACACAGATACACACAGATACACACACAGACACACACACATTCACACACACATTCACACACACATTCACACACACACAGATACACACACACAGACACACACACAGATACACACACATACACACACAGATACACACACATAGACACACACACACATACACACACAAAATTTAAAATAATGAAAAAGGAAATGTTTTTAAAAAAATTGATTTTAGGAGCTGGAGGAATGACTTAGTGGCTAAAGAGCACTGGCTGCTCTTGCAGAGAACCCATGTTCAGTTCCTATCACCCACACGACAGCCAATAACCGTGGGTAATTCCAGTTCCAGGAGAATCCATCACCTTCTTCTGGCCTCCGAGGGTACTGCATGACACAGGTGCACTTGCATACATGCAGGGAAACACTCATATACATACAATAAAATTTTTTCATTGTGTTTAGGTCGTAGGCTTTTAATACATCAGGAATTTTAAATATGATCTCAGAAAATAATCTCAATTTGATTTAGTGATATATTACAACGCCACCACCCTTATGAAGTACCCTGCCCTTTTCAACTCAGTTGGAATACCACCTTTACTAGGAATGTGTTGCTGAATTCTGCTCTGTTCCTGAAATCTACTTGCCTGTCCCTGTTCAGTATCGTTCTTGTGTCTGTAGCTTTTATGACTGTCTTAAAGAATCTTAATGCAGGGCCTGGAGAGATGGCTCCGTGGTTAAGAACACTGGTTGTTCTTGCAGAAGACCCAGGTTCAAATCCAAGCACCCACATGGCAGCTAACAACTGTCTGTAACTTCAGTCCCAGGGGATCCAACAGCCTCTT
>NW_008345000.1:2135049-2169976 GCF_000622305.1 Nannospalax galili
AAATTTTTAAAGTTTAAAAAAAAAGAATCTTAATGCAGACAGCAGTGGGTTTGAGTACATGGCTTTCCTTTTTTCTTTTCTTTTTTTTTTTTTTTACTTTACTGAAAATTTGTTAAAATCTTGGGGACAGAAGCCTTCCTGGAGAAGAGGATGAACGTAGAGCGGTTCTCCTTCAGCCTGCACATCAACTTGTAGGCATTCAGTGGACTTGCTCCTCCTTGGGTCCACAGAGATGCTGATGGTCTGGGCCAATTTCCTACGGATACTAGCCACCCACCCTGAGCTCTTCCTGGCTGAAGCCCCTGCCAGCTTGGATCTTGGTGTGATATCTTACTGTGGGGCACCTCACTATGGGCAGAATGGGACCAGATGAGGAGCAATGAGTATGTTTTCACCTGCCAGACCTTGCGCCTGTAGGTCTTTGGTGCTGGCTGGTTAAACCGAATGTCCACTCGCAGCTGCCAGTTCTTGTGGAAGTGGGACTTCAGGACCATGCTCCCTGAGTAGGAGAACGGCTGAGTGGAAAAGCTATTTTATTATTTCTACTAATATTTATTTATTAAATATTTATTAACATTTTTTTCTGTGTATGAGTGTTTTGCCTACATGTATGTAGGTGTACACATGTGCATGTTATGCAATGCCCACAGAGGCCAGAAGAAAGTGTTAGATTCCCTGAACTGGAATTATGGACCGCTGTTAACCTGCCATGTGGGTGCTGGGAACTGAACCCGAGTCCTCTGCAAGAGCAGCCAGTGCTCTTAACTGCTGAGCATCTCTCCAGCCCCAAGTACATTAACTTTTAAAACTGAAAGTCAGGGTTTGGTGATCTTGGCCAAGTTACTTTAGTGTCTTCATAATAATTCCAGGTCATGGGGTCATTGGGAGGATTAGATGGCTAGTTCTTGTAGCGTGTACAGACCGGCATCTGGCACACAGCGCTAGCTCTGGTTGCTGTAACAGCTTTCACTGTCCTTATGTAGAGCTTTTTTTGTTTCTTGGTTTTGTTTTCCCAGTCCTGAGCCTCATGAAATTCTTGGAATTCCTTTTCTTGTATGCACAAATACTGTCTGGAAGAGGTCACCACAGGTCATAATCAGTGTTTCCTCCGTGGAGGGGGACGGGTTGGAATGTCACACAACTAAATTTTCCAAGCTGTGTGTTAAACATTAAAATCATCTCTTTAGTCTTTTAAAATAACTGTTAGTATTCTAATTTGACTTCATTCCTGTGTGCTCACATGTTCCAGATTGCAGAGGAGCCCTTGAAAGTTAGGTAGTGTGGCCGAGGCAAGGAAGGAGCATCTTATTTAGATCTCCAAAGACAGATGGATGTTTGTCTGGCCGAGCAGAGCCGTAGGAGAGTCCAGAGACGCACAGGAAACCACAGAGATGTGAACAGACACCAAGTGCTAGAGATGGGGGAGAAGGGAGAGGGACTGACCCTAAACAGAAGCCAAGCTCTGATCTGGCACAGCAGACAAGCGGTAATGGAATGGAGAGCGTGGGCTTCTTGCCTCTACCCAGGGACTCGCAGGTTGAGAAAAGGCAGAACCCAGGTGCCAAGACAGAGCTAAGCTATTACTGAAGGCACAGCCTGTCCAGGTTGCAGCATGTGCTGCAGCAAAATATAAGTGAATGAATGAACAGCACATCCAGAACAGCAAATGTTTTGCCTAAGAAACAAAATCATGTAATATTGTTGAGCTCATGAGAGAGATCAGTGGTAACACAGCTAATAGAAAACCATCTAGAAGCCCCATCTGCACTGCTAACTGTCAATGCAGCCAATGCCCCCCAAGTCAACGGGTGTCAATGCAGCTGACGCCCCCCAAGTCAATGACTGTATACAAAATGGGATGAGTATATGGAAAAATTGGGTGTTTTTGAAGGAAAAACTATTCCCATCAAGTTTTTAATTGTAAACAAATCTTTGAAAATAAGTTGTGGAAACCTTGTAACCACAATTCTGAGATGAGATGGTCAAATAGAACTGAGGAACTGTAATCAACAGCCAAGATGCAAAGCTGGCCAGAAAGAGGTACATGGAGCCGCTGTTTATGCACAGTTGTTACCACAGCCAGCCTGTGCATGAGCAGGTACATGGACAGGAGGGGGGTGCCGCTGAGTCTGGGGGAAGCGGCCCTGGCCTGGAGTTGGGAAGCCTGGGTTCCTACCAGCCCTTGTAGCCGTGCTAGTCAATGAACATTTGTAAGGCAGCATGCCAGGTGATGGGAGATTACTGAAATATAGCCTCCAATTTCAAGGCACATAATGGAGACAGGGAAATAAGTAAGCATAAGGTATGGCAAGTACTGTGGAAGAAACAGGAACAAAATGTCACTGAGCACCCGAGGGCTGTAGGATGAGGCTCCCACGCCAACCCAGAGCAGTGCGGAGGTGAGTGTGGAATGGTCCGGAGCTCTGCTCACCACCTGTCAGCAGCTGTGCCCACTCCACGTGCAGACAGCACTGAGTGGGGCTGAGGTACCCCCAATGCTCCAGTTCCCAGTCCGCAAACACTGAACTCCAGAAGTCATCAGTGACTTAGTTAGGTCCCAGGTTCTCACAACCCACACACGAGTCTTTCTTGGTAATATGGTTCTCAGACTAGCCAATCCATGCTAGTTTAATCCTTATGGTAACTGACGTGGTATCAGTGAGATAATTTTTACATCAGTTACCACCATACATTTGATATTACACAATATATAATTCTGAATTTCAAAAACACGAGTGTAATTCCAAAGCACAACAGGCTTCTCCCACATGGTTCCTAATAAGATTGTTCCAGTTATCTGTTACAGTGTGACAAAGGACCCAAAATATGGTGTGGCTCCAAACAACCAATTTCATTATAGTTCATAATTTTGTAATCACAGGTTTAAATAGATTTAAAGAAAACATTCTCATACTTGAAAATTTTAAATTAAAAATTAGCTTTCTCAATGACATAAGCTGGAGTGATTGGCATGGGATAGACAATGCTTTTGTGGGGAACTGTGGTGATCTATGGGTCATGGCATCGATCCCTCCACTGGCAGATCACCCATTCTCACGTCTGACACCTCAGCAGGCAAGTCTAGAAGCTGGGGACTGTCCACTAAATAAAACACATGTTGTGGGGACTGGAGAGATGGCTCAGTGGTTAAGAGCACTGGCTGCTCTCGCAGAGGACCTGGGTCTGATTCCTAGCACCCACGTGGTGGCTAACAACTGTCCATAACTCCAGTTCCAGGGGAATCCAATGCTCTCTTCTGACTGTGAACATTGCATGACACAGGTGCACTTACAGACATGCAGGCAATGCACTCATACACACAAAATTTAAAAATACTAAATAAAATATTTAAAAAAAAACAGGAAAAGATCCATTAATGCTATCGCTGCTTCCCATTTCTGACGAACTCTCCATGGTCATCTTTAATCTCTTTCCTGATCTCCACCACTCACGTATTATGTTTGTTTTTATTTACCTTTGAACTTTTATGTCTTTTTATTGTAATATTTTTTATTTAGAGCATTCTTTTTATGCTTTTCTGTCTAGAATAAAGACAGACAAGCTACATGATCTGAAGAAGCTGTTGGGCTAAGAAAACACCATCTTTCGTTTTTATCACAAAAGGCAATAACAGCAATAGCTCGGCGGTCTAATGAAGCGGTGATAGTGCTAAGTGGATTAAGATGTTGCTAAAATGGAGTCAAGGAAATGGTAAAGGTGCTTGAGAAAAAAATCACATCAGACTAAATGTAAAAGTAGCTAGGAAAAGTATATACCATTCGCCACTCACCAAAGAAGCTTTATGCAGCAGATGGAGACTATTACAGAGTTCCACAACTGGTCACATACACAGAGATGCCCAGCCCTAAGTGCAACCTACAATGCAACCTCTGTACCCAAGGCTCATGGAACATAGTGGAACGGGGGATAGAGAGAACACTAATGCATCTCTCAACTCTAACCAGTTTCATGCAGCAGAATGTGATGCCCACAGAAGGGCACAAATGGCCAAAGTGTAGAGAACAAGAGACTGCAGAGCGTGTGTTCCCGGGTAGGACTCCACATTAGACCTCACCCACCCAGGGCTCGGGGACCCTTGCAGAAAAGGAGGCACAAAGATTGTAAGAGCCAGGGTTGGTTCATGATCATAAGGAAACAGAGTCTTACAGGCCTCTGAGAACTTGCTCATATGAACTCATAACAACCGTGTCAGCACGCACAAGACCCCTGATTGAGAATCAGACACAAACCCAGCATCGAGTTGGGGGAATGGGCAGAAGGCCTCAATCATAGCCAAAAAGCTATTGGCAGCTGACTAATGCTGGGTGGGGGAGAGTTGATATTATTTAAGGGAGTAACTCTAGATAGTCTAAACTCCGGTGGACGAACATGCACTGAGGGACATCTGGGTATGCCAGCTTGATTCGATAGGCCTTAACATACATGACAGAGTGCAGAGCTGGAGAGATGGCTCAGTGGTAAGAACACTGACTGTTCTTGCAGAAGATCCAGGTTCGAATCCCAGCACCCACATGGCAGCTAACAACTGTCCATAACTGCAGTCCCAGGGGATCAGACAGCCTCTTCTGACCTCCACGGGCATTGACAACATGGGTGCACTGACCTACATGCAGGCAATACACACATACACATAAAAATAAAAATAATAAATAAAATAAAAATATGACAGAGTGCATGAGATCTGGTGGGAGGGTTATGGGGGAGGGTTCAGCTGGGGGAGGGGGTCTAAAGATGATTAAGATATTTTGATTGAGATGCACAAAAATTCAATAAAAATACATTGAGAAAACATAAAATAGTAATAAAGATGGAAAAAAGTTTATCATTTTAGCCTCATAAACATGAAAGTTTAATTTTCATCTGCCAAATAACTAATGCTCAATTGCATTCTCCACTTGCTGGTTTTAAGCCATCTGTATTTATTCTTTGGTCATTATACTTTTGGCCATTAAAAAAAAATGTATTGTCTTTTAATATGAATTGTTTACATAATCTAGATGAATTATCTTTTCAGAAATATATTGTAAATATTTTCTCCCAGTACACAGCTTATCAGTTTACCTTTTCATTTACTTCACAATGTTTTATCAAAAAGCAAAATATAAACATTTGGTTAAATAGAAATTGTCATTTATTCAAAAATAAATAAGCCAGGCGTGGTGGCACAGGCCTTTGATCCCAGCACTTGGAAGGCATTGGCAGGTGGATCTCTGTGAGTTCCAGGCCAGGTGGGGCTCTCAAAAAGACCTAATTAATTAATTAATTAAAATGAAAGAAAGAAAACACACATCGCCTATCCCACACAGTGGTCCCAGGGCAATGGACTTCTTGCATTTCTCTCAAGCCTCCAAAAGACAAAGCAGGGGCTGCAGAAGTCACACTGCACCATATATGTGCTACTCCACTGGCGAGAGAGCCCCCATCCTCTCAAGTCAAATGCCCCTAATAGAAGATGAGTCAAAGCCCCGCTTAAAATTGCCAAAGGGGTGGAGCCCGTTAAAGAAGAGAGGCACACATGCAAAGGGCAAGTGCTGACTCACTCTGTTCATGTCAGCTCTGCAGTAAAGAGGCCTCAGCTGGTGTTGGGGTGTAGGAAGAGGAGCAAGTGGCCTAACTCCCCTAGAACCTGTTCACGTGTATGTGATGTTGTTGGTAAAATGAATCAGAGGAAACTTGTCTTTGAATCTCTTTCCTCTAAATAATATCCCTATATTGAAATGCATAATACCATATTCTTTCAAGCATCCTTGCAATTTGAAAGTAATAATGTATAATTTTCAAATAAGAAGTAACTAGGTAATAACACGATTGAATTATTATTTTGTGACTCATATTTTCTTTATATCTGGCAAACACAAGCTGATGACGTGTGTGTGTGTGTGTGTGTGTGTGTGTGTGTGTGTTTTCCTTTTAGTACTCTTTTATTTCCCTGAAAACGAAGATACATACCATGTACTTGTAGAGAGAGCATTTTAAAAGTTGGCATTATGGTCCTTTCTCTTTTTAGTTTTCTCACATTGGTCTAAGTGAATTCTGACGTTTTCCATTGGACTGAATTCCAAAGCACTCTTCTTGGACTGGGAAATGTTTTCATGGTTGAATCTACCCAATACGACATCAGGTAAGCAGTCTACAAAGGAGACATACTTTACTGTACACACTGGAAATGAATTCTGACTTTCCAATACTGCTGGGGTGTCTGTGAGGGTGTGCACGTGTGAAGGTCCACCCTGGATCTGAACAGCACCAATTCCATTTATTGAGAGGCCTAGAAAGAATGAAGGGGAAGAGGAGCCGCCCACTGTGCGGGCATCCTCTCTCTGCTTCCTGACCACCACAGGTGGGTAGGCTTGCTCCTGCCACCATGATGCTCCACCTCACCAGAGTCAATGCAACCAAGCGCTGTGGACTGAAACCACTAAAAGCATGAGCCACAATACATAGTCCCTCTGTCAGATATTTGGTCACTATGATGGAAAATCTGTCACATGCAGACACCCGGGCAGATCTGGAGTGAACCTGAGAACTGAGACAGTAAAAAGAAGGACTGAGTTCAGGCTAGACGCCCTTCCTAGATCAAGAATGGTGCTTTCATTGATGTTTGTGCCAATCATGCTTGTCCCCTACAAGCTTATGAAGGAATTCAAATGGTGCTTGGGGGTAGCTCACTGGTAGGATAATGCTTAGCACGCAGAAGGCCTGGGTTTGATCCCAGGACTGGACCCACCCAAAACAAAGTGAGTAGGAGTTCCTAAGGAGGCCTGCTGTGCACACTGGAAGCAGTTTGAGCCACAATTTACACTGGTCTCCACAAAATTTTTTGCCGTGTTTTTAAGGGACCCTAGACAATGTTCAAAGACTAGAAAGATACCATGAAGAAGGCAGTTTATGATGTAACGGTACCTCTGCTGGCTCCTAGCAGCTAAAGCCGTAAACACCACTGGTATCTGTCACTCAGGCTCTGTGTGTTCCCTACTGGGATGTAGAACCTTGTTTACTGCCCTGTTGATGCTACACACCTTCTGGCACCTCTACAATCTCCTTGAAAGTGGAAAGACATTCTTTATCCTCTATAACGGAATATTTAGAGGGCTCCACAGAGGAGTTTCTTTGACTTAAAAACAAGAGAAATTTTGATTAACACAGAAAAGTTTAAGAATATTGGGAAAGATTAAGCAAATTCAGAGCCTACTGCCATACTGTACAAAACAACTTCCTTCCATTCCTTAATACTTTTGCTAAATTTGGCTTATCGTACCAAATTCCTCCTTCCTACAATAGGACTTCTAACATTCCCCCAACACACTTCAGTTTTAATTTTAAAAATTACATCTATTAAATATTTTTGTATGCATGCACATGCATTCTGTGGTGCACACACATACACAGCTCATGTGTGGAGGTCAGAAAATAATTTTCAGGAGTTAGTTCTCAGGGATTGAACTAGTTCATCTGGTTTGATGGCCTTTCCCTGTTGAGCTATCTTGCTGACACTCCTAACACATCAAATATAGCATAAACATACCAAATATAGTTACACATATATACATAGATCCAATTTTAAACACGTATGAATTACCCATGGTTCTTTTATATGAATAGACTCTTTCTTAAAAATTGATTTTAAATTTGTTTTTATTTTATGTGTATGAGTGTTTGGCCTGCATGTAAGTGCTCCAATGTTGTACAATGCCTGCAGAGGCCAGAAGAGGGCATTGGATCCCCTGGAACTGGAGTTATAGACAGTTGTTAGTGGGTTCTGAGAACTGAAGCTAGGTTCTCTGCAAGAGCAGCCATTGCTCTGAACCACTGAGCCATCTCTCCCACCCCCCTAGAGTAGATTTTTGAGGAGATAAATACAGTGGAACCTCAATTTTGGGCCATCTACTACAGCTGCTCTGCTACTCTTACTACTCAGCATTGTAGCTCCTGTTTTATGTGTCTCTCTCCACATTTCAACTATGAGCTGGCCAAGTCTCTAGGCCACCCAGTAAAGTGCCATATTTTATTTCCAGGACTCAGCATGGTCCCAGGCACATGGCTGGTACCCATCAAATGACTATTGGGTAAATAACAAAGGAGAATTCAAAATGGTATCACGAAGAAATTTCAAACGTTTTAGATAATTTTTTAGTCTGTTTTCAATAACAGTAACTGTTCAAGAAGTTCTTCGTGAAACACTAATGTGGCTTGTGTGTAATAAGCAAGTAGAACTTGATGACAACAATATCAGCTAAAACTGCAGGCATGATAGCTCCAAAATACAGGCTTCAAATGGTTTGAACGTGGTTTGCCCTCATCTAAACTCATGTTGAAATTTCATCCCGACTATTGATACCAAAGGGTTTTCGGTGGGACATGGGGAATGAGACAGTCTCTAAACTTCCCAAGAGTTTAGGAATCTTCCCTGATGAATGAATTAGTCCATTCATGCGATTACCAGGTTAAGGGGACACTGGATTACCTTGAGAGTGTCTGCTATAACAGCCAGTTTGGCTGGTTGTCTCCCGTACTCTCTGACTCTTACCATGTGTGATGGTTAATCTTGACTATTCAATTGCATTGAGAAGAGCCAGAGAGATTAGTAAAGCACACCTTGGAGGAGTTGGAGGGGCTTTTCCAGGGAAGTCTAGGGGGAAGACCTTCCTTGAATGTGGGCTGTCTATTCCATTGACTGGGGGCTTAGGTAGAATTAAGTGGGGTGGGGGATTGTCCTAGTTTGTTTCTCCATTGCTGTAACAAAATACTCTGACCAATACCAACTTGGGGATGAAAGGCTTTATGTATCTTACATCTCCCAGGTCACAGTTCATCAGGGAGCCCAAGGTAGGAACTCAGGGCAGGAACCTGGAGTCAGGAGCTGGAGCACAGGCCATGGAGGAACGCTGCTTACTGGCTTGCTCCCCTGGCCCCTGCTCAGCCTGCTTTCTTATGCAACACAGGCCCACCTGCCCAGGGGTGGTACCACCCACAGTGGGCTGGGCCCTCCCACATCACTCATCAAGAAGATGCCCCAAACAGACATGGCCGCAGGCCAGGCCAATGGAGGAAATTCCCCGATTGAGGCTCCCTCAACCCAGGTGTGTCAAGTTGACTGACACTAAAGCTATCCAGCAGGAGAAGGGGGGCGGTGACAGGAGCAGAAGTATAGGTTTTCTCTTTCTGTGTCTTGGCTACCATGACGTGTGCTGCTCTACTGTGTTCTGGATGATCCCAACACAGTGGGACAAAACCTCTGAAACCATGAGCAAAACAAACCTTCCTGTAAGTTGTTTTTCTCGTGTATTTGTCACAGCAATGAGCAAGTCCCTAATCAACATTCCACATAAGGCTCTACTCCTAGGGTCCTGTCAGCAACAAGGCCCTTTGAGATAGGGTGTGGCCCCTCAACCTTGGACCAGAACTATGAGCCAAAATAAAGTTTTTCTTTATAACTTATCTACTTTGTGACATTGTGAGCAGTCTATCTAGTTTTATATCATCTATGAAATATCAGTGTTTAACACATAGAGTCAGAGCCTTTCTACAAACAAGTTAAGTGGAAAAGACAAAGAAACAAGGGATGATGAAGGTTAAAAGAAGTGGTGTTCAGGGGCTGAAGAGATAGCTCAGCAGTTAAGGGCACTGACTGCTCTTGCCAAGGACTGGGGTTCGATTCCCAGCACTGACATGGTGGTAAACAACCATCTGTAGCTACAGTTCCAGGGGATCTGATGCCATCTTCTGACCTCCACAGGCACTGCATGACACGGGTGCACTTACACATATGCAGGCAATACACTCATACACATAAAATAAAAATAACAAAATAAAATATTTAAAAAAAGAAGAGATGTTCAAAGCCTTGGTTGGGGAAAGAGCTTCCTGGTGTGAAGAGGCACCTACAGTTTTCGGCTGTAAAATATCATGTAGGCCACATGCAAATCAGAGCCTGTTATTCCCAGTAACATGCTCAGGTTGTATAGCAGGACCATTAAAGCAAAATAACAATACTAGTAACTATAGTCTCTGCCAAAATTATGATCAATGTGATACTTTTTCAGTGGGACATAGGGAATGAGACAGTCTCTAAAATGGAAGTCCATCAAATAAACAAAAGATGAAATGTTTGAATTTCCAAAGTGATGTGTGGGCTGGACTCTGTGAATGGGACAGGCGATTCACACCAGAGCTGAGGTGCCCTGGTACTGCTCCTCTGAGGGCTGTATGTTCAGGACAACAAGCCTCCTCACAATGATGGGTCAGTGTTTCCTCACTGCACAGAGTGCCGAGTGGAGTGGTGACTACCCTGGCCTGACTCCACTGGGTCTGCCAACAATGGTATCACTTGGTACCAGCTGTGGGGCCCTGCAGCACAGAAGAGACACCTCATTTCCTGTGGATGAGAAAATTGTCTGCAGATGTCACGGATCTAGTAATTACCATCCTAGATTGAGTTTAGGTAACATCTAGAGACCCCTTAAATCAGCCTTTGAAACAATATTGCTTAGACAAGAGCCGTTTATCGAATGGCATATTTTTAGGCAAATCAAATATAAAGATCTCCCATTGGACTTTTGACCTCAGTAGACCATACAGAAAAGCCGGGAGATACAAGAACACCTGAATCATCTGTCTCCCCCTGACAGCCCGCCATACAAAGCCCAGTACAGGGACAATACCCCATACTTACAAAGTAGATTGTGCATTTTTATAAACATTTGCACATGAAATTGGAGATACAGACAAAAACCCATTATGCTGTGGCTTTTGGAAGAAAGAAGAGTCTGTCTGTCTCTGCAGGGTTCCGGTTAACAACCCTACCACGCTGATGTCAATTCCTTTAAGTGCTAGCCAATTCAGCTGAACAATAAGTCATTTAAATCAAATGCCTGTCTCTTTTTCATTTTCAATGAATTAACTAATCGCTTGATGAAAATTCTCAGAAAGGTCTGATATTTCCTCACTGATAGATACAAGTCAGTCTTTGTCATTTTTGTTAAGTAGAAAAAGAACCCCAAACTTCCTGATATAAATTACAGGGACTTCTTTAGGTAAAGTATGCCACCATGAATACTGCTTCCTAAAGAATATGAAGACTCTTCCACCACCGCCCCCGGCAGGAGCACAGAGCAAAGCAGCTGGCAGATCGTTAAGTCCTAGAAAGGAGAGGAGTGAAGCATTGTGGGCAGACCATTGCCTTGCAGGACTCTAGCTCCTACCCCAGCCCAGGAAACAGTTGCTTTTGTCTATTTCGAATGTCAGGGAAAGGTGCTTTCTTCCTGACCAGACATTCTCCGCTGCAACTGCAGGGGGAGGCATGTGTGAGGGCGACCTGGAGCCTGGCACAGTCCAGCCTTGCCAGCGATCACACAGGTTACTCTTCAGCAACAAAGAACAAGGAAGCCTGTTGCGCTCCAGGTCCATGTTGTGACCTATAGTCAGGTCTATTAGAATAAAGCTGAGACAACGATTTTTGATCTTTCAATTGGTTCTAAACTCAGAAAAGAAAGGAAAATGTATTGCTTCTCTCAGAAAAGCCAGTCCATTTAAACCTAATGATCTTTTCTAGTTGATACGTTGAATAATGTCCAATTCTCTAAGTCTGACATGAGATCAATCATCAGTACAGTAGAAAAGCTGTGTTATTTCCCTACAAATATCAAGTGCTAGAGAACACTCAGTAGCCAACTGTCGAGAAACAAAAGGTTCTGGTCTGGAGCATGTGCTTACTTCTGCCCTGTGGATGCTTACCGAAGCTGGTGGTTAAACTGCCCTTGTGACATCCCTGAACTCAGGGTAAGGGAGGCACACACCGTTTCTCACAAGCGAGTGCTAACTCGCTCTAGCTCATGGCTATCTATAAGTATGCTGAATTTCTGAATTTCCCTGAAAATTAATTCTGAGGATAATTGTGTGCCTTTGTCTATTCTGTTTTGTTGTAAAGAAATAACATAGTCTGGGAATTTATAAAAAATGTAAATTGGCTTCCTGATGCTTTTGAAAATGGGACGATGGAGACTGAGCAGCAGAATCGGGCGAGGGCCTCCCGTGACTTCCTGCGGCGGTAGGAGACTGACTGGAAAGAGACCAGGAGAGCAAACAAGGAAAAGCTCGCTTCCACAGGACCTTTTTTTAAAATTATTTTTTACTTATTTTATTTTATGTGTATGACTGTACACTTGGTTTGATACCAAGTGCCATAAAGAAACAATAAAAAGCTCTTAACTATTAATTAGAGGGAAGCTTATGACCTAAACATGTCTGGTAAGGCCCATTTCCCACCTGCGTTACACAGGGGAAATGAATGTGCAGCACATGAATTTGGGGGAAAACGTCAGACTGTAGTATCATGCCGTCGTTATAAACAAGCTACCACGTTATCATCTACTGAAACGATCATGTGAGCCTAACAGCAATTCAGCTATCTGCTGAGGAAGACTCACCCATGTCAACATCCAGTTCAAACCATCTCTCTAGTTGGATGCTCTTGCCCCACAAATTTTCTTTCTACTTTCTGACAGGCTGTGGGGCTGACACGACAAAGAGATTGTCCTGAAGGCTTTTCACAGCAGCCTGAGAGATGTTGGTAACAATATTCATTAAAAATAAGAACTACTTGGGGGCTGGAGAGATGGCTCAGTCAGTTAAGAACATAGGCTGTTCTTGCAGAAGACCCGGGCTTGAATCCCAGCACCCACATGGCAGCTAACAACTGTCCGTTCCAGGAGATCCGACAGTTTCTTCTGCCCTCTGCGGGCATTGCATGACACAGGTGCACTTACCTACATGCAGGCAATACATTCATACACATAAAATAAAAATAATAAATAAAATATTTTTTTAAAAAAAATAAGAGCTACAGAACATCAAAAGGCCTTGTTCCTGCTGAGCTCTCATGACTCTAGCTGACTCCAGTTTGGGAGAGATGTAGAAATGACTTTTATAAAATGAACAGAGACTCTAGGCTAATGACTGGGCTAATAGTGAGACCCTTCCTCAAGAAGAAACTTTTGGCTAAGCATTTGTTTAACAAGCATTTATTGAATGCTTACTGTACACCAGATCCATGCGAGGCCATCAGAATACAAAGGTGAACCAAATAACACAGCCCCTGGACTTTCTTGTGGAGCTTACAAGCTAGTGGAAAAACTCTTCAGACAAGCACCATACAGATAAATGCATTATTTAAAAAGCCTATGCCATACTGCAATGGGACAACAGAAGGAAGTAGGCAGAGCCACTTTATGCTGGAGGCACAGAGCACCCTTTGCTGGGACACGAAGGGTGGGTAGTGTTGGCCAGGGTGGTGGGGTGAGGACAGAGGAAGAGCTTTGAGGAAGGAGCAGCATCAGTGGTCTTTTAAGACTCCCCACTGGATTCTGATGTTCAACTGGGCGGAGAGCACTGCCTTTTCCCATCATCCTCTGCTGTCTGCTGCCATGTTTCCCTCTGCACCACTCTGAACTCTGGACACCTTTTGCATTTTCCCCCTTTCCCTTTTTCTCCACGCTTTCTGTTGATAGCTTCATCCAGCCTGGGCCTCACATACGGTCTGTGTGCTGACCACTCTGACCCTTCACAAGCTACAAATCAAAATATCTGCCTGGTGCTTCAGCTGCGACTTGGGTGCAGGACAAGCATACCACGCTGTCTGCATTTGTTCCTCCTCCTGTTTGCTCCCTCTCCAGAGCTCTGCATCTCATCAAGGGGCCCCCCACCACCCATCACACATGCCAGGAAACTGTAAACATCTCATTCTTCCATCAGCCCCTCTGTCTCACCTCCTCCCTTGTAGCCATTCAACTTTCCCATGTACTTTTCTATCGCTCCATGTCTAATGCATCCTAGTTTAAAACATGTATGTGTGTGTGGTGTGTGTATTCATGTGTGTCTATGTGTGTGTGCATGTGTGCATACGCATGCAAGTGCCCACAGAGGCCAGAAGAGGGTGTCAGATCCCCTGAAGATGGACTTTTAGGTGGTTGTGAGCTGCCTGATCCGGGTGCTGGGAGGTAAACTCAGGTCCTCCACAAAGGCAGTATATACTCTTAACTGCTGAACCATCTCTCCCCATCTTAGTTTAAGTTTAACTTATCAAATTATGTTACCACCCTACTTAAAGTCTGGGATCCTGTATGTTGTGATTATGAGTTTCCCCTCCAAACCAATTACACCACTGTTCTAGTTTGTTTCTCCATTGCTGTGACAAAACACTCTGACCAATGCCAACTTGGGGAGGAAAGGGTTTATTTTATCTTACATCTTCTGGGTCACAGTTCATCAGGAAGCCCAAGGTAGGAACTCAGGGCAGGAACCTGGAGGCAGGATCTGGAGCACAGGCCATGGAGGAATGCTGCTTACTGGCTTGCTCCCCGGGCCCCTGCTCAGCCTGCTTTCTTATGCAACACAGGCCCAACTGCCCAGGGGTGGCACCACCCATAGTGGGCTGGGCCCTCCTACATCACTCAATAATCAAGAAGGTGCCCCATGGACATTGCCACAGGCCAGTCCTATGGAGGCAATTTTCCAATTGAGGCTCCTTCAACCCCAGTGTGTCAAGTTGACACTAAAGCTATCCAGCATAACTACATTTTGTAGGATTTTCCCAAATTTCAATATTGCTAAAATGCTCCCTAAGCAATTGTACTATCAAGTTAGATGTTGAAAAGTCTTGATTTGCCTTGGTGAAAGGGGATGGGTGTGGTGGGTTGAAGAGTAAAAAGTAAGTAAGAAAACAATGACCAAATATGGAAGGAATCCATCCCCAAACCTTTGCTGAAAGCGAGGGAGCTACTGAATTTCCACTAGGGATGCTTTGGGTCTTTAACCTTTAGCCATTTATAAATTGAACAGGATTGCACCATTACGTTAACAGGCCTAGTTTTCACTAAGTGTAAAGCCAGAGTTCTCAGTAAGAGATGGAACCCTGTAGCAGGACCGGCCTGGATGGGTGTTTGGAAGCTTTCCAACCTGTCCAACCCTACCACTTTCTATGTGTCCTGGGACATTAAGTTATCAGAGTCTTGGCTTTATGTGTCTCAAGGATGCTAACACTTAGCTCAAAGATTTAATGAAATGTGTAGAAAGAATATGTAAGACTGTTGTGTTTTCCAAGTTCTCCCCTGGTCCTCTAGTGCCCTCTTGTGGATTCCCGGGTGGCCTAGAACCCATCATTCCCACCCTTGGGGCAGTTTAACCGATTTTGGTCATTTTTAGAGCCTCTACTCTCTCACTGAAATTTGGCATCTTAATCATTTCTTCATCCTCCAACCTTATTCAAACTGGTAAACTAGCTCGGCAAACTGATGTTAAAACTGAGGCAAACCTGTGCCTCTAGTGTTCAAGAGGTCGAGTCAGGAGGATCATCACAAGTTAGGGGTCACCACAGGTCACTTAGGAAGACTTTATCTCAAACATATTGAGTCCATTTAGTGTTGCTCATAAGTACATGTGGTTTAGGGCTGACCACTTGGGACTGGATAACCTGAACTGGGATTCTCCCTCCGGCAGTAGCCACTGACTGCCTGTAGCTCTCCATCTAGAAGTGGGACTTGGTGAAATTTCCCACATCCATGTTGGCATGTGAACTAGTGTCATTATGCAAGTCTTGTGTAAGCAGCTAATTGTTGAGATTTCATGGGTGCAACCTCCCTGTGATATCTAGAAGATTCTCTCTAGCAGCAGCTGTCCTGCTTCTGGGCTCTTAATCTTTGTGTCCCCTCTTCTGTGATGTTCCCTGAACCTAAGTGTAGGGGTTGCAGTTTAGCTGTATCAGTTGGGCTTGGGCACCTCGTGGTCATTTGTCCTCTGCATTTTGACCCAGTTGTGGATCTCTGTAATAGTCTCCATCTGTGGCAAAAAGAAGTGTCTTGATGAGGAGTGAGAGCTACACTTATCTGTTGGGATAAGGATAAATATTTAGAATGCAGTTAGAAAACATATTGCTTTTGGAAAGAGACAGTAGTAGGTTCTCCTTTAGGGTCTATGATCTCTTCAGTGGTAAGATTTTATGAAACTATAACATAATATCAAACTGTTGTAGCTGTTCATACAATTTACCTACCATACCCAGAGTCCCACTATCCCTTTTTTAGTGCATTCATCTGCATTTGTGCCTGCATGTGTGCACGTGTTGAGTTATACGAAACCTTACCACCTGTGTAGGTTGGGGTATCCACCAACACAGTCAAGAAAAAGGATCCTTAGCACCCTAACCCACACTCACCTCCCCTCTTCCCATCCTACATCCCTAAAACCTAGAGAGCACTCATTTGTTCTTTGTTTATAAAATTTTGTCTTTTCAAGATTATTATATCAGAGACCATATAGCACATTGTCTTTTGGATTGGCTCCTCCACCCTCAGCTGCCAGTGGTCATTTCCCCAGAGATTCATCCAGGTTGCTGAATGAATGCATTCATGCATACAAGTAGGTGGATCCTTTTTACTGCTGAGCAATGCCATGTGTACAGAGCGGTCTGTTTAACCTGTTATCTGTTGAAGGACATCTGAGCGTATTTGGCATGAAAGCAATAGAAATAGAAAGAGTCAAACGTGGGGAATACAGTCAGGCTTGACAGGACTTCAGCCAGCATCACAGACCAGGCCTTGTCAAAGGGAAAGGTTAGCCTTTATTGGCTTGCTGGGGAAGGTTAACGGGATGTCACTTTCTCACGTAAAGCCCTTCTGGGGCTTAAGACTGGGGTAGATGCTGCAAGACTCAGGTGCTAACACTGCAGCTGCTGTAAGAACACTAGTGCAGATTAGCTCCAATGGGCAACCAGCAAGAGCAGCCTTTGGGGCCCTGAAAGCTGGTCTAGGCAGCTGCTATCTCATAACCCCACAGCAAACCAGCAGGAAACCAATAATTATGGCCCAGTCCTGTGGCCCAGTGAGTGATGCTAGAGGGTTATTTACATTTTCCCTGGCAACAAGCTGATTCCCCTCTACTACAAATAAAGGTACTATAGTCGTTTGTGTACAGATTGTTTTCGTTGTTTTCATTTCTCTGGAGTAAATATCCAAGGGTGCAATTGCCGGGTCAAATGGTAATTGCATATTTAGGTTTTAAAGAATGTGCCAATCTGTTTCCCAGACCATACCCGTTTATATTACCACCAGCAATGTATGTGTGGTCCACACATTCAGTTTTAGGTCTTTTAGTTCGTTCTGAGTCAGCGTGTGCTATCAGAAGGCAGTAGTCCTCAATGTCCATGAATCATGATGACTCCTGTTCACAAACTGAGAGTAGACTTGAACAAAATGAAGCTGCTACTGTTTTGGACGATAATAAACATTAACCGTATGCTCACTGTTTACCAGATACTAGGTTTAAATATATTTTATTACTTAACAGTCATATCACTGAGGCTTAAAAGATCTCAACTACCTGATTATTCTGTCTCCTGTGTAATAATGAATAAACAAAACACACAAAAAACTAGTTCTGTGCTGTGAGAAAAGGAGCTGTGCAGGTTATGTTACAGGAAGGACATTGTCTCTTCGAATATGAATATAGATTTTTACTATCCCTGGGAATTAAGCTATATTTTTGCAACAAATATGCACATGTGTACGAGAGAGAGAAAGAGAACAGAGAGAGAGAGAGAGAGAGGTATACAATGACCTTCCCTAAAGTTATGAATAGCTTCAGTTGATGCCTAGTCTGAGTCAGTCCTCACCTGTAACTTGTGAATATAACTAAAAGATTAAGAAGAGTTTACTGCCAGTGTTTTCTGTGTAGAAAAGTTTAAGAAGCGCTCCAAGGTAAATGGGAAGCAGCTGAGCTAAGCACAGAGGACAAAACAATGCCCAAAGGGAATGAATAACTTAGAAAGAGCAAGGATCAGCTCGGTGAAGTGACGCTGCCCTGGTGGCAGAGGTCAGCCTCGGCACTGGTGTCACACACTCAGGAAAAAGGAGAAAAGTTTGACAACTGAAGAAGGGACAGACAGGATCCTGTGCAAAAACCAGTGTCTCTAAGAACAGGACCACGAAAACAAAACAGAAAAAGTCCTCAAAAAAGATTTCCCTACAATTATGAAGAACTAATTTTATATATGAAAGAAGCAGTTTGAGTTACTGACATAGAATAATTAAAATACATGACCTGGTTAGACTTCGGGGACTCAAACGGAAGCGTTAGAAGGGTTAGGGAGAACAAGTCACTTGCATAGGAGACGAGGTTAGACCAACAGAATTCTCTACAACCATCTGTGTTAGAAGACACTCAAGCTGGCTCTGTAAAATTCCAAGGCAAAGAAAAGTGACTGAACGGTACTCAGCCATGGGTTAGTCCACAGCACCACAAAAACTCAAAAAGTAAAGAACATGCTCAGCTAGTTTGTTGTTTGAGAATATAGGCAGGACGTGCACATTTTCAAGCATGAACGGCCTTAGCAAATAGGGTCCCTTTGAAGGAAGCCTGCTAGTGATGACGGCAAGCTTCACAAGAAATGATTGGGTGTGCTAAGATAAAAGCACAGGCGTGGAATTCAGTGTTAAAAAGAGACAGTGTATGGGGCTGGAGAGATGGCTCAGTGGTTAAGAACACTGATTGTTCTTGCAGAAGACCCAAGTTTGAAACCTAGCACTCACATGGCAGCTAACAGCTGTCCATTAACTCCAGTTCCAGCAGATCTGACGGCCTCTTCTGTCCTCCACGACATGGGTGCACTTACCTACATGCAGGCAATACACTCATACACATAAAATAAAAATAAATAAAATATAAAAAAGAGACAGTGTGTGTAGTGTGTAGCTCAGGAATTAGACCAGACAAACTTGAATCTGGGCTCTGCCCATCCTTTTTGGCCACAGATCATTTAACCTGCTTTGTTTCCTTACTGATAAATAATAGAATGATACTCGTAAAGTTCTTAGCACCGTGCTAGTAACAGACAACACTATTCACAAGGAAGTATGTACTGAAAAACTATAGTTTTAAGAATGTCTGCACATCTGAACATGACTGCATGTGTATATCTGAAGGCTGTATAACAACGAACACAGTGCCAGACAGAAGAAACCTCCCTTTGAGTTGTTGGTCAGGGTGGTCCAAGAGATTTCTAAAATGACACGGGCTATTGCCAGAGCCCTTGATTACCTCCCAGAATTTGAAGGTAAGACTCTAGTGCTGAAGACAGGATGTACTTCAGACCCAGGACTTGGAGCAATGGAGCTGGAACTAACCTGGACTAGCTCTCATAGTTCTAGATGGCAAGCTACTAAGGGAGGAAAAATCAATTAATGGTCCAACCCAGCTCTAAAGCCTAAACAACTGCCATAGCAAAGTAACTCTATTAGTGCAGTAGTGACACATTTACCTAGGGAGTAATCAACAGCTATCTAATTGGACGTAAAGCCCTCTAAATGTGAGGGAACTCATGGGTGGTACTGTAAATACAGCCAAATACACATGGTCAGAGAGGTCATAGACCCTAGAGAAAACCCTATCTGTGGCATATCTCTGGACAAATGAAATTTCTTAGTGTATGCTAAATATGGATCCTTATATTTTCAGACAAGTATACCATACGCCACTCATCAAAAAAGCTTCTTTCTACAAAAAGGTTATTACAGAGTTCCACAACTGGTCATGCACAGAGAATATATATCTGAGAGACGCCCAGCCCTAAATGATGCATCTACAATGGAACCTCAGTCTCATGGAACATAGGGAACAGGAGGTAGAGAGAATATTAATACATCTCTCAACTCTCACCAGCAAAGCTTTCTCATAAAATAGTGTAAAGCACACTGAAGGTCACAACTGGCTAAGTTTTAGAGAATAAGAGACTGCAGAGTGTGTGTCCTTGGATAGGACTCCTGTATTAAATCTGACCCACCCACGGTCCAGGGACCATTGCAGA
The DNA here is from genome assembly GCF_000622305.1 of Nannospalax galili. Classification (NCBI taxonomy): domain Eukaryota; kingdom Metazoa; phylum Chordata; class Mammalia; order Rodentia; family Spalacidae; genus Nannospalax; species Nannospalax galili. The sequence continues at coordinate 2,154,923 of NW_008345000.1, forward strand.
AAGAGGTGGGGGGGCAGGGGCAGAAAGACTGTAAGAGCCAGGATTGGTACATGAACATAAGGAAACAGGCTTTCAGGCCACCAGGAGGGAACTTGCTCATGTGAACTCACAACAATGGTGACAGCATGCCCAAGACCCATGCCAACTCAACCAGACAAAAACCCAGCATAGATGGGGGAAATGGGCAGCAGGCCCCAACTCTAGCCTAGGAACTACTGACAACTGGTTACTGTGGGGTGAGGGAGAGTAGGTCTTCTTTAAGGGAGGGACTCTAGATAGGCTGACTAGACACCAGTGGGTGAACTTGCACTGAAGGACATCTGGGTACAAATATGTGACTAGAGGACTTAACATATATGACAGAATACCTGAAATCCAGTTGGGGGGCTATGGAGGGCACAGATTGGGGAGGAGGTCTAAATTTGATGAAAATCTAGTATGTGAAATGTACAAAAACTCAATAAAAATATTTTTAAAAGAATGCTTGAAAATTTTTCTCTTACTCTTTTTTTTTTTTTTTTTTTCGGTCTTTTTGAGACAGGGTCTCCTTGTAGCTCCAGCCGCCTGGAACTCACTCTGTAGACCAGGCTGGCCTCAGGCTGGCCTCAAACTCACAGAGGATCCGCCTGCCTCTGCCTGAACTCACAGAGGATCCACCTGCCTCTGCCTCCTGAGTGCTGGGATTAAAGGCATGCACCACCATGCACGGATCTTACTCTTCTTAAAAAAAAAAAAAAAAATTATTGTTTTTATTTCATGTGTATTGCCTGCATATAAGTAAGTGCACCCGTGTCATGCAATGCCCTCGGAAAATTTCCCTTCCACCATCTCCTCTCCCACAAGTAACAGTAATGACACTTTTTTGTCTACCTCTCTAGAAAGTTTTCTGTTAAAACTTTTCATTGCCACACAATAATAGTTCTTAAGAGTAAGAGAAAAATTTGGGCTGGAGAGATGGCTCAGCAGTTAAGAGCACTGGCTGCTCTTGCAGAGGAGCCGGGTTCGATTCCCAGCACCCACAAGGTGGCTAACAACCATCCTTAACTCCAGGTCCAGGGGATCCAATGCTTCTTCTGTCCTCTGAGGGCATTGCACAACACGGGTTCACTTACACACATGCAGGCAATACACTCGTGCACATAAAATTTTAAAAATAATGAATAAAATAAAATAATAAAATCCACTAAAATTCATAAATACCCAAGTTTACACATTTTCTTCATTTTTTTAATTGCAATTTTGTTATAACTCAGTGATAGAGGGCATAGCTTAGTCTTGGGTTTGATCCCTGTTTTCTCCCCACATATATATATATATACATACACACACACACACACACACACACACACACACACACCACTACATTAAAATTGGAAAATTCAAGAATAGTAAAATGTAATACTTTAATATAAAATTGGCACAAAATAATATTCCATTTTGGCAAAATTAACCCTAGACAGTCAGAATCCAAAGTGAAAACTAATGTTAAATATGATTACTTCGTAGGCAGTGCAATTTGAAACATTCTAAAAATTAATATTTTCTATATCACCTCTTGTGATGATCGGTTTTAATTCTCAATTTGACACAATCTAGACTCTTCTACAAAGGGAGCCTCAGTGAGGATTGTCTAAATTAGGTTGACCTGTAGGCATGTCATGTCTGTGAAGGATTTTCTTAATTGGGCTAGCACTGGAGCTGTGAGCTAAAATAAATCCTTTCCCCCCTAAATTCCTTTTGTCATAGAATTTATCACAGTAACTGGAAAAGAAACTAAGACACTTCTTTTAAAACAAGCATGCTTGGGGCTGGAGAGATTGCTCAGCGGTTAAGAACACTGGTTGTTCTTGCAGGAGACCCAGGTTTGAATCCCAGCACCCACATGGCAGCTAAAAACTGTCCCTAGCTCCATCCAGTTCCAGGGGATCCAACAGCCTCTTCTGTCCTCCACGGGTGTTGCACGACACGGGTGCACTTACCTACATGCAGGCAATACACGCATACACATAAAATAAAAATAAAATATTTTTAAAAAACAAGCATGCTTTATTTTTCTTTATGTGTTTAGATATTTTGCCTGCATATAAGTGCACCCATGCATGCAATCCCCACAGAGGCCAGAAGAGGGTGTCAGATCCCCTGGAACTGGAGTTACAGATAGTTAACTGTTGTGTGGGTGCTGGGACCTGAACCTAGGTCCTCTGCAAAAGCAAGTACTCTTAACCACTGAGCCATCTTTCCAGCCTTTTTTTCTTTCCTAAAGAGTGTATTTGTTTAAAAAATATTTATTTGTGTGTGTGTGTATGAATATATTGCCTGCATGTATGTAAGTGCACTTGTGTTGTGGAATGCCTGCAGAGGTCAGGAGAGGGTATTGGATTCCCCTGGAACCGGAGTTACAGATGGTTGTTAGCCACCATGTGGGTGCTAGGAATCAAACCTGGTCCTCTACAAGAACAGCCAGTGCTCTTAACCTCTGAGCCATTTCTCCAGCCCCGAGCATGCACTATTTTTTTTAAGTAATTGATTTAAATAAATTAAAGCTACCATTTATTGGCTGGCAAGGAAGCATGGGGGCTCACCTGTACATCACAGAACACTGGCCTCTGTCTGCCAAAGTCCTGGAGGCCCAGCCAAAGCTCTGCTTGTAGGAGCCTAAACCCAGCTCCTGCATTGCTAAATGCACTGCTAAGGACTATTATGTCCACAGTGTGCCTTGCGGATTCTGTAAATGGGAGGCTGATGCAGGTCTAAGCTACCCTTCTGCCAAATTGGCTGTCTTTTCCTAAAATGCTTCTGTTCTTGCTACTCCAATCACCCAGAATGCCTTTCTCCTCCCTGAGTCCTAGATTGTATGTTTCCTCCAATGCTATGTCAGATACTATGTCTTTCATATACCTTTTCTCAACCTTTCTCCCTGATTTTCCTCTCTGCACTGGATACCTTGAGTTGTCAACTTGATACATCTGGGTAGAGGGAGCCTCAACTGAGAACTTTCCTCCATTGGATTGGTCTGTGGCCATGTCTGTGGGGCATTTTCCTAATTGTTGATTGATGTGGGAGGGCCCAACCCATGGTGGGTGGTACCATCTCTGGGCAGGTAGCCTTGAGCAGGGTAGGAAAGCAGGCTGGCGGGGCGTGGTGGTGCACACCTTTAGTCTCAGCACTCGGGAGGCAGAGGCAGGTGGATCTCTGTGAATTCGAGGCCATCCTGGTCTCCATAACGAATCCAGGCCAGCTGGGGCTACAGGGAAACCCTGTCTCAAAAAGACCAAAAAAAAAAAAAAAAAAAAAAAGAAAAGAAAAGAAAAAAAGCAGGCTGGGGCTGTCAGGGGCCAAAGGAGCAAGCCAGTAAACAGTGTTCCCCCATGGTCTGTGCTTTAGCTCCTGACTCCAGGTTCCAGCCCTGACTTCCCTCAATGATGAACTGTGAGATGCTAGATAAATTAAACCCTTTCCTCCTGAAGTCGGTTTCAGTGTTTTTATCACAGCAATATAGATACTAGGGCACTCTCTGAATACCTGTTGCATAGTTTTACAACTGTCTTGTGGCCATTCCCTCACGCAACACATTCATTGATCATATACAAAATACAGTATGCTACAAATGCCTGTGTGTAGATCTCATTCTCTCCGCCATAGGCTTCTTCGTTGGTGTAGGAAGCGTGCTGTGCTCATTTGGCAGTTCTAACACACCTAGCAGAACACTTTTCAAAGGAAAAAAAAAAAACCTCCAAAAGGCTCATTGGATAATTAAATGAACACAAGTACACATTTGATGAATTGACCTGATTATTTTGTCTTTTTCTTTGGACGCTTGAAGCTAGGGAAATAATCACTAAAGCACTTGCTGCATAAACATGAAGACCTGAGTTTGATCCCCAGCATTCATACAAAAAGCTGGGAGAGTCAGTGTACTTCAGTAATCACAGTGCTGGGGACAGAAACAGGTCTAGCCTAATCAGTGAGCTCAGGTCAATGTGAGACCCTGACTCAGAAACAAGGTGGACAGCTCCTGAGGAACAACACACCCAGAACCTAAACACACACACACACACACACACACACACACACACACACACACACACTCTTTTTTATGGAAGCATGCAATTTTTTTTTTAGTTTTAGTGGGGGAAGCCACTGGAGTTTTGTTAGATGATGTGATGCACCTGCTAAAGTACCATCCAAGCATTTGTGTTTACTCCATAGGTTATTATAGGAGCTGCTGTTCTTGCTTCTTGCTGTGTGTGTTTTTATAGTAGATGGAATCCCACTGAAATGGGCCAACAGCCCATGGAAAACAGATGATGCAGAGACCCAAAAGTTCAGTGCCTTGCCACAGTAGGAGGGAGATCATCCCACACCTATGCCCCCGCAAGGCTCAGGGACTTTTATATATTTTTGTTACCTGCTTCAAGTTATTTAGGGAAAATTGTGTTAAAAATCACCTCTCTTTGGAATAAAAAAATAAAAATAAGTAAAGGAAGAAAGAAAAAAATCACCCTCTTCCAAATAAATTGGATAATTATTTAAAACAAACAAACAAAAAACCAAGGGGTTGCTGGGCATGGTGCATGCCTTTAATCTCATCACTCAGGAGGCAGAGGCAGGTGAATCTTTAAGATTCAGGCCAACCTGGTCTGCAGGTCTGCATAGGGAGTTCCAGGCCAGTTGGGGCTAAAAGCTAAAATAAAGTAAAAAAGCAAAAAGTTCACAGAAATTTCTCTAAAGTATAAATATCCCTTTCCTCCAAAACATTGATACAGATTCATGAAGGCATAAGCTCAAAATGACTAAATAATAATGATTTTTATTTCATCCAGAGGTGGTGCAGCCGTTTTGAAAATGGACACAGGGACAAGCTCCTTTCCAAAATTAGCTCACATTTCTTGGGCTTTCATCTCAAGAAAGTGCTCAAAAATCTAAATAAAGCTAATTAAGTGCATATAACAATATATTGGTGATAAAATGAATGGAATTTAAAATAAAGCATTACAAATATAAAATAACGCATTAAATTAAGACTGTCTTTATGAGATTAGGAGACGCCTTGTTTAAGGCGGTCCCTCCCAACGGTGAGCCCGGCGTGCTATGCTGCCACCTACTGACAACTGGAAAGAAGAGCACTTCCGAACATCATTTAAAAAAATAATCTCTGTAAAAACCACAGAATAGGCATTTAGATTACCTTATTTTAAACATAGCCATTTACGCCTGAAAAATCCTTAACCTCAGGGGAGATAACATGATACAGGCTGATGCAGTTGAAAAATAATATGCTGGTCATGGTAACCCACACTTGTGACCCCAGCACTAAAAGAGGCAGCCTGAGCTGCTCAGCAAGATTCAAAAGCAAACAAAACAAAAAGGGGAAAGAAACTCAATGGACGTGAGTGAATGCCCATAGAAGTTTAACCAGGGCTGAAGGAACAGCTGGTACCGTCCTTTAAGAAGCACCAGCAGCACGGTCCGGCGGGAGCTGAGGATGCTCGTGGCCAGTCAGCACAGCGTCCGGCTCTAAGGGGCGCTGAGGGCGAGGGCCCAGGCTTATAGTCCCCAGAATATTTCCAGCAGGGTGTGCGGGCCCCACACGGAGCAGGTACTTAGTATCCCTCGAACGGAAAAATGAGCTTCCTGTTTCTTCTTTGCTTCAGCTGAGCGATGCTTAGGACGCCTCTCATCTCGGGATTCAGTGTGTTAGACTCTGTGCCTCGTGTTTTGTTGGGCTTTTTATTATGACTCTCTCCTGAATTGGTAGGATAACCTCAGTTTTACAGCTCAGTTAACATTATTTATTAATTAAGCTTTTATGCGGTTGTAAATTGAACAGCAAAACCTGGCTCGGTGCTAAAGGTTAACTTTTCAAGAGCCACACTTAAGAAACTTGAAGAGCCGGTACCTAGTCAAGACCATGCTCCGAAAGCAACCAGCTTAGATTTCCCTTAAGAGAGTGTTTGAATAAGAGCCAGAGGATGGGCAGGAGTGCTGTGAAGCAGTGAACAGGGCATTGAGAAGAAGAGGGGTTCAGAGGGAGGGGAGGAACTGGGGAGGGGTAAATACGCTCAAAATTATATACATATATGGAATTGTGAGAGAGTAAATACAAATATTTTAAAACAAATTTTAAAAATCTAAAAAAAAGAGGGTAAAGTTTTGTATTTGGGAGATTTGTGTAGAGTTTTTCTTAGCTTGTCAGACTTTTCATTCTGTGACAAAATACATGACGAAACAACTTAAAAGGAGAAAAGGTTTGTTTTGGCTCACAGTGTCAGAGGCCTTAGTCCCTGATCTGTCCTGTCAGGGAGGACAGGCAGAAGCAAAGTTGGTCATTTCATAATGGCCAGGAAGCAGAAAGAGGGAACGAGAGGGGCCTGGGACTCTTTTTTTTTTTTCTTTGGTTCTACAAAATGATTTATTAACATTCCAATTTTAAATATTTTTTCAACTGTGATTTTCTTTCTGCTCAGTAAGTTCACTGACCAAAGGTTTTACTATCTTGTGAACTGATGCCTTTCAAGTCTGGCTCATCATTTCTGATAACTTCTTTTATGTGTGTGTGGTTTACATATGCTCACACACACTTTTTCAAACTAGAGAAACACGCTGTGGATGTTAACATTGGTTCTCAAGCTTTTGCTAGCTCCATGACTCTATTAAAATTGAAAACCTAAATATATATAAAATCGATGGGAAACAAGCTATAGTAGCCATAATGACTTGTAGGATTTAAAATCATATATATATATATTGGTCTTTTTGAGACAAGGTCTCCCTGTAGTCACAGCTGGCCTGGATTCGCTAATGGAGACCAGCCTGGCCTCAAACTCAGAGATCCACCTGCCTCTGCCTCCTCAGTGCTGGGATTAAAGGTGTGCACCACCATGCCTGGCTTATATTATATATTTTATGTTATAACAAAAACTTCAGTTTTGAAAAATGTTTTATTTCAGAATTACATATTTCAAATATCTTCCAAAATACATTTTCCTAGATCACTACAAAAGAAAGCAAATTCAATAAGAAATTTAAATCAGTAAATATGTTGCACTAGTATATACATACAGAATGCTAAGCAATAATAATTAGCCCCGGAACACGTACCAAGCCCCTTTTCCTTTTCCTCATTAAGGGCTCAACTGGAACTGTGTATAAGCTATGTACAGAGTTCCATGTATATAAGAGTGTGACAATCACTGCCTCAGCTTATAGCTGTGGTAGTTTGCTCACAGGGGTGTCAAACTTGAAGTCTGAAGGGATAGCCCCCAAGGACATGCTCCACTTACTTCCTCAAGCTAGGCCTGGCCTCTGAAATCCTTGAGCACCACCCTAAATAGAGCTGATCGGGTGGGCACCAACCTTTCAACTCATGAAAGCGTTGTGTTTGTGAAGGACATTTCATATTCAAACCATAATCAGTGAGGAGGAAAAAAATGACAGACCCTATTGAGAAGGTATTGAACGATTATGAACAGAATATACTTTTGGCTGGCATAAAACACATAAGGAGAAAGAAGGTGATTCAGAAAAGAGTTATTTTGTGTGTATGGTTTTGCTTCGTTTTTATGGGACAGGGTCTTACCACATAGTCCTTAATAGCCTCAAACTCACAATCCTCCATCCTTCTCCCAGTTACAGGTGTGTGCCACCATGCCAGCTTAAATATTATTCTTTTAAGTGCCTCTTTGTCTTTCATAAACATTCTCATTCCTGAGTATATCTAATCTCAGTGTATGAGTCCCGCTTACTAATGGCTGTCAGTTAAACTTCACTCTAAAACATTACTGTAGCATTCCTTACACCCCAGTGCACACAGACACAGACACAGACACACACACAGACACACACACACACACACACGCACACATACATAGACACACGGGAGTGAGCTGGGCTGCTGTGCAACTCTCCTTTTCACCTATTTTATACAATAGAGTCTCTGCAAGTGGGGTTTTAATCTGTTTAATTTTGCCTTGAGTGGCCCCAAGACCTCTGTAAATCATATGATTTCTACTTACAGGATAGCTCAATAGGTACCTTCAAATCTAGTGTAAATTACTCTACACTTGGGGTGTCCTTCCATTTCCAGGAAAGTCAGAATGCCCCTTTCTGTCCACTTTCAGCTGTGCCCTATAATTTTAGAATCTTTTGCAGCCTATATTTTGGTTTTCCTGTCCATTCATTAGTCTGACAAAGGTCTGTTATCACCTGAAGTATTTACATTCCAGGTCTAACATCAGTTTTCCACTCAGCATCTTTTTGTCCCCTGGAAAGCCTTTTAGTCCTCTGGATGGATGTTCTCAAAAAACAGCTTTAGAGTATACCCAGTACAGTAGGGGCCTGGATTTCTCACTGAGAGCAGCAGCAGCATCAAGGGTAGCCTTGGCATGTACCCAGCACTGTACGTAGACAATGCGGTCATCATTGAGTACCCAGGATGAGCCCTGTGCTGTGATCTGAGAGACTCGGAAGAAAAAATAAAGACCAAATCTGTTTTGAACACGGCTTTATATGCAGGTTTAGGATCTGGCACATTACGAAAAAATAAAAATATTATGGAATAAGTGAGTGGATGCTTTGAGAAGAAGGAACAAGTTCTTTATAGTTAAAAGCTCCCTTAGATGGAGCTTTGGTGGCTCTGGCACTATCCAGCAGTCTCCTGGCCTCACATCACTCCACGTTTCAACACTAACCATTTACACTCACTGCTCTCAGACTCTCCAAGCATTGGTCAGAATCACTAGCTCTCACACTAGCTTCTCCTAATTAACTTAAGAAATCAGAGATTAACAAAGGCCAAAGTCAACATGGATGAACCAAGCCTATGTAGGGGGTGCACATGTGTAATCCCAGAACTCGGGAGGCTGGGCAACAGGATTGTGATGGGGTACATAGCGAGACCCTTTATCCAAAAAAGTGGGGAGAGAGAAGGAAAAGACAAAAGATTGTGGATGAACCTTGCACACAATTTTCCAAGCATGTGCCTTCCAAGTGGCATGTCCAAGAGGAGATACTTGAGGCAGAGCTTCAGGTGGCAGGAATGTAAGCAAAACAGGAAGCCAGGTCAGTGATGACGTCAGATAACTCAAACGGGGAAGCACTGCGAAGTCATGGGGTTGGTAAGTGGGACCAAATAACGGATAGTAAAAGACATAAATAATCATCAGTGGGTTATGTGCCAAAGTTTGCTTCTTAGTTGGTTGTAGAATTCAAAGTACTTCAGATGGAGATGAAGCTGAGCGTCGGCAATAACAGAGCATTAACATAGCATGTACAAGACCCTGGGTTCTAGTCTCAGAATGACAAAAAAAATTTAGAGTAGCTTTTTTACGAAACAAGGCTACAAATTCTGATCCAACTACTGTGTGGGTCTAATACACACACACACACACACACACACACACACATTCTCTCTCTCATCTCTCTCTCTCTTCATGAGATGACTACAGGCATGTCTATAATTACATAATTGCTTATCAAACATGTTTTTCCTTCTTGGAGAACTTTGGTTTTCATCAGCCTCTTAGAATGTTAAAGTCAATTCAGCTAAGCCCCAGGAATACCTCAGCAGTCTATTAAAGCAGCGTGTATTGTCAACTCAAAACAGTACTACTAACTCTCACCTCAAAGGAGTAAGAGATAGTTTATTCTGGAGCCAAATATGAGTGACCATAGCCCGGGAACACAGATTCAGGTTACTCCAAAAATCACATTTCAATATATTAACAGTTTAATGACATTTCATGAAATCACAGAACAATGAAAATCGTAAGTCAAGGTTTTATTTTTTTCAAAAACGTCAGTGAAAACATCAGGTAGGTGGTTTACAGTAAAGTGTCTACAATAGACCTCAGATGCTACCTGATGGCAGCCATAACCTTTGAGAAGGTGAAAGCCAGAGATCTGTACATTCAAAAGGAAAATACTTTTTCTGTATTCATATTTCTAATACCAAATTTGTGGATTTTCTCTACACCAAGTGTAAGTGTACTGGTTGGTTTTTGTCAACTTGACACAAGCTGAGTCACATGGGAAGGAGGAACCTCAACTGAGTGACTTTTTCCACCAGACTGGGCTGTGGGCATGTCTGTAAGGCATTTCTTTAATTGTTAATTGATGGAGGGTCCAGCTCACTGTGGGCAGCACCATCTCTGAGCAGGTGGACCTGGGCTGCATAAGAAAAGTAGCTGAAGCTGGGCACGATCATGCACGCCTTTAATCCCAGCACTCGGGAGGCAGAGGCAGGCAGATCTCTGTGAGTTCAAGGCCAGCCTGGTCTACATAACAAGTTCCAGGCCAGCTGGGGCTACAGGGAGGCCCTGTCTCAAAAAGACCAAAGTTGGGGGTGGGGGGAAGAAGAAGAAAAGGAAAAGTAGCTAAGCAAGCCAGGGGAGCAAACCAGTAAACAACATCTTCACTGGTCTCTGCTTCAATTCCTGCCTCCAGTTTCCTGCTTTGAGTTCCTGCCTTAGCTTCCCTCAAAGATGAACTGTGACCTAGGAGTTGTAAGCTGAAATAAAGTCTTTCCTTCCCAAGTTGGTTTTGGTCAGCATGTTTTATCACAGCAATAGAAAGTCAACCAGAATACCAAGAAATTTGGACTCTCTGGACACAAAGTAAGCATCATTCAGTTAAACTCGGACACTGTCTACCTGGAATTAGCATCAGAGCCCACAAGTTAAAGGCTCAGTGTCACAAAACCACCTCTACTTCAGAAGCCAATTGCAAGCTCAGGCTTCCTACTCTTCCGACCAACCAGCCATAAAGAGGAGTTCCTGTGACCCCCCCTCCTTAGATGAGAAAATTTGGTAGAACCGCTTACAGAACTCAGGGGCCATTTACTTATGTTTACTGTGAGTATAAACTTAGACCAAAGGACAATATTACAATAATTTAGTTTAAAATCTTAATTAGGAGCTGAAGTTAAGAGCAGTTCTGAGCACTAGCTGCTCTTGCAGAGGACCTGGATTCAGTTCCCATCACCCACATGGTGGCTAACAACTGTCTGTAACTCCAGTTACAGGAGTTCTGACGCCCTCTTCTGGCCCTTATGGGCATTGCACAACATGGGTGCACTTACATACACGCAGGCAATACACTCATAAAATAAAAAATTTTTTAATTCATTTTTTTATTTTAGAATAGAATAAATGAGCAGATTCAAAAAAAAGGGCTGAAGAAAGCAGAAAACAAAGGATTGATGATGTCAGAATTATTTTGCTTGTAAAGAGAGGCAGAAGGAATGTCCATTGAGCTGGGTCTATTTGAGAAATTTGGCTGTTACCCTGTGATCAGCTTGGATCCATATTTTGTTAGAGAATTTGGACAGCTGAGAAATCAGCACTTCTCTGAGAGAGTTGGAGAACTCGCCTTTATTTTAGACATGCGGTCCCCAGATGAGCTGAATTCTGAGATTTCTAGATCCCAAGTATGAGTATAAGTTGTTCTTTCGTAGGATTTCCCAGGTCATCCCTTGATGACTACCACATGGACTTGTGGCCCAGGGTCTACATGAATCTTTACTCAGATAAGCCATGTTATTTCAGGAAATTCCTTTCTGTGTCAACCGGTCACTGCAGTTTACAGAGTAGATACCACAAGCAGGGTCAAGACATCTGCCACTGTTTGATCTACGACTGGGCCTGGTAATTGTGGCCAGGTGTTCCATGAGACACTGTAGCAAGTTCTCTATTTTCTTAGTTTCCCTTTCATTATCAGTAGTTGAACATTCATTAGAAAACATCAGAGAGCAGGGAGCTATCACAGGACAGTATTGTAAGATAAGCTACCTAATAAAACATAAAAGAGGTTATAAATGGTCTAAGCATCCTTGAAAAACAACATTATAAAATATGAGACTATAGTGTTGCTATAAGAATTTATTTTTCCTCATCAACTTCATGGTTTGGAACTACAGCGTGAGTGACCCCACTTTGATTTTTTTTAGCCTGGTCTATTAGGGCCTTATTCTAGAGCTTAGTCCAAAACACAGTTCTCTGTAATTTTTAGTTAGCATTTACCTGAGCATAAAGCTGTACCTTTTATTATAAAGAATACAATTCAGGAGCAGCCAACTGGAAGTGTTGATGGGGTCCAGGTAGCAGAGAGAGGCGTGAAGTTTTCATGCCACCTGTGGACACATCGCTCTCCCAGACATGAAATTTTCGTTTGAATACAAAATGTCTCCCTCAAGATTATACCCTGGGCACTTGGTTGCCATTATGGATTTTAGGAAGTGATTGGATCCTGAGGGCTCTGACTTAATCAATGGATAATTCTTTCGTGGATTCATAATGTTATGGCATTAAAAGGTGGGGCTCCTTGTACTGACCATCATGCTCACTTGTGTGGTATTTGGCTTCATCTCAGGCACACATCAATGGAACTGTGTCAACTGTGGCTGAAGTCCCTAAAGCTGTGAGCTAAATCGGTAAGCGTCCCTTTATGCTTGAAAAATTATTTATTTATTTATTTATTTATTTATTTATTTATATTTTATGTGTATAAGTGTTTTGCCTCCATGTATGTAAGTGTACCATGTGCATGAGATGCCTGTGGAGGCCAGAAGAACTATGATCCCCTGGAACTGGAGTTAAGGATGGGTGCTAGTTACCATGTAGGTGCTAGGAACTTAACCTGGATCCTCTATAAAATAGTGCTTTTAACCACCAAGTCAACTCTCCAGGCCCCCTTTACATTTATTACTGTGTGTGTGTGTGTGTGTGTGTGTGTGTGTGTGTGTACACATGTACCATGCATAGTGTGGACAATTTTCAGGAATTGGTTCTTACCTTCCACCATGTGGATTCTAGGGATCAAACTCAGGTCCTCAGGCTTGGTAGCACGCTCCCCTACCCACTGGGCCATCTCGTTCCCCTTACAACTTTTGAGTGCATTCTTCTCCTTAAATTACTCCTCCTTGAGAAAGATAATTCTTTGCGTGGAAGATGCTGCTAGTTAGAATATCAAACTGTTACTCACTTTCTTTATCTGCCTTTGCAATTTTTATCTTTCTTGTCAATGTTTTGAAGGAAAATAAAGATGGCAGGCAAAGAAAGCTGGACATCTCCTCCTCAGACATTTAAAAACAAATCAAATAAGCATATAGGGGAACTTGCGAGAGTGAGTGAATTCCAGGTGCAGAAATGGAACAAGAACTGAAAACCAGGGCAGCAATTGTAGGAAAGGCTCAGATATTCCAGGGGGTGTTTATTAGTCTCCAGCATTATCTCCCGAGGAGGACATGATGATGCCTTCAGACCTGTGTGAGCTGGATTTGGGGCTGAAAACCTTTTCATTAAAACAGGAACCTCAGAATTCCTGAGCATGCAATTAGAAAAACAAGGAACAAAAATGTCACTAAAAGATCAAAGTCCTGGTTCTATGCCTTATATAAGCTCATACAACTTTCACAGCCCAAGAATCCCAGTGTGTAAAAGTTGTACCATGCAAGTAAGTGCTGACTCATTTACTTAGCCCATTTACTGCTATCATACAGTACCCGTGATTGCCAAAGCCCAGTCAAAAATAAGCACACAAGCCGAGTGTGATAGCCCATGCTGTTAGTCCCATCACTCTGGAGGCAGAGGCAGGCAGATCTCTGTAAGATCAAGGTCAGCCTGGTCTACATAGTGAGTTCCAGGCCAGCTGGGGCTATGGGGAGACTCTGTTAGGAACAAAACAAAAGAGCACATGAGGAGCTGGCCAAATGGCTCAGCAGGAAAAGGTACTTGCTGCACAAGCCTGGTGACCTGAGTTTGCTCCTCAGAACCCATTTAAAGGTGGAAGGAGAAAACTGGTCCCACGAAGTTGTCCTCTGGCCTCCAAATATGTGATCTTCCCCCTGTGCCAACTTGACACACCTGGGTTGAGGGAGCCTCAATTGGGGAATTGCCTCCATTGGACTGACCTGTGGCCATGTCTGAGGGGCATCTTCTTGATTGTTGAGCAATGTGGGAGGGCCCAGTCCACTGTGGGTGGCGCCACCCCTGGGCAGGTGGGCCTGTGTTGCATAAGAAAGCAGGCTGAGCAGGGGCCAGGGGAGCAAGCCAGTAAGCAGCGTTCCTCCATGGCCTGTGCTCCAGTTCCTGCCTCCAGGTTCCTGCCCTGAGTTCCTACCCTGGGCTCCCTGATGAACCCAGGAGATGTAAGCTGAATAAACCCTTTCCTCCCCAAGCTGATATTGGTCAGAATATTTTGTCACAGCAATGAAGAAACAAACTAGGACACGCACACAACAATAATATATAAATACATGAGAAAATAGATCAATTTTAGTGAGTACCAAAAAACACACAAAATGGGCCATAGCCTTCTTATTTGAGATGAAAGAACAAGAAAAAGACTATGAAATTTGAACTGTTAAATAAAAATTATGAAAAGCCATTGTCTGGGGCTAAGATCCTGTATTAGGAGCCAGCAAACCAAACAAAGTCAAAATGGAATCACTCGAGCTCACTGCACTGAACCAGGCTTTCTCAGGCTTATCTGACCTGAGAAATCAGTTAGAAAGAAAAAAAAGAATTTCCCAACGGGCCAATTTCAATTGCATTATACCCCTTCTCTCTGCTTTCAGCCTCTCCCCAAAGAAACACCCAAACGACTTGATTCTAATCAGTGATTTCCCTGTTGTTCTCTGTGCATTTACAAGGAAAACAGCTTGAAGCTGCCAATCCACTGTTGTTTCTTTTTTCTTTCTTCAGTCCCTTTGCCTGTAAATCAGTTTATTCTGCCTGGCTCATCAGAACATGTATCCCACTTTTATGGAACCAAGCATTGCCCAATTCTAATATTGAAAATAAAGCCAAATGGTCTTCAGAGTAACTGGGCATGGTGGCACATGCCTGTAATCTAAGCATTTGGGACACTGAATCAGGAAGATCTCTGTGAGTTCAAGCCCAGCCTGGCCTACATAGTGAGTTCAAGAGCAACCCAGGCTACAAAGTAAAATCCTGTCTCAAAAAATAATAATAATAGACTATCCTCAGGCCTCTTGGGGTAAGTCGATAGCGCAGCTCTCCGCGCCGGGACTCCCTAAGCCACATTCACCCTTCCATC
>NW_008345000.1:2175579-2176780 GCF_000622305.1 Nannospalax galili
TAAATAGAACTTCTAGAAAGAAAAAAAATATAATTCTGAGGTTGTGCTTAAAAATGGATAATTAAACAATAGTGTTTATGTTGATTTCTGAAACGCCACTAAAATGAAAGAAATAGCAAATTAAATATATAAGATCAAGACAAAAGGAAACGTTATGAAAATGAGATTATAATAGAAACAAATGGAGATTTCACAAAATCTAAATAGAACTTCTAGAAAGAAAAAAAATATAATTCTGAGGTTGTGCTTAAAAATGGATAATTAAACAATAGTGTTTATGTTGATTTCTGAAACGCCACTAAAATGAAAGAAATAGCAAATTAAATATATAAGATCAAGACAAAAGGAAAGAAGACTGTAAAGACCAGCAGACTCTGGATCCTGGCTCCACATGTGGCGATTGTGGGTGGCAGACCATGGAACCAAAGCCTTTGATTTGGTAGTGAGTGGGAAACAGGACCAGCATTGAATGAGAGGCTAAAAAGAACCATGCAGTTTAGGTGTGAACCACCCCTCACAGCTCCTGTGCTGGGACACTGGTCTCCAGCTAATCCAGTTATTGGGGTGGTCAAAGTAGGGCCCATTGGAGGGCACAGGTCACTGGCTATGCCCTTGGAAGCCTGCTAAGAATCTAAGAGTGAAAAGCTTCTCTTTACCATCGTGTCTCTGCCACAGGCCTAAAAACAATGAAGTAGCAAATCGTGAACTGAAACTTCTGCAGTCAGGACCCAAAATAACCTTTCCTTCTTTAATTGATTTGCACAGGTATCTTGTCACAGTGAAAAAAAAAGTGACCAAAAATAAACCAAGCCACTGAGCACCAAAAACGTCCAGAAATTCTGAGCAGCAGCAGGATCTCTGAAAGCAAGGATGGCCCTCAGCCTGGTCTACACAGTGCGTTCCAGGCCAGCTGGAGCTACAGGGAGACCCTGTCTCAAAAGGACAAAAAGTCTCTTTAAGTACTAAAATTAACTCACAAATACTCTTCTCAGACCCAGTAGCCAAGGGACTAGCTGTATCCTAACCCAGCAGAGAGAGACTACAAAGTAAGCCCAGTTCTGGGTTCTGTGCAGGCTAGTAAACACAGGAGAATTCAAAGAAATTTTACATATTTATAGTTAAGACATTCCTCCCTTTTAGCCCCTTCCCTCAGTTCCCAGCAGGCTGTCAGCCAATGTTATGTATATACTGAATACTGAAA
>NW_008345000.1:2179176-2179506 GCF_000622305.1 Nannospalax galili
GACACTGGAACTTTAGAAAGGACTATACATTGCTTGAGGTCAGAGGGTAATTCTCACAACAGATGGAATGTTTATTTGTTGATAATATTATGTCTCATGGTTATTAAAAAATACTAAGTTAAAAGATATTAAAAAGATATGAAAATAGAGATATTTTACTAAGAAAAATTTATAAATGAAGATTATGATGGCTAGATATTTCCAGAATTAACAAAAAAATGAGAAAGCCTAAGAGGTGACGAAGGTCTATGTAGGGTTGTTATAACAAGGATGAGACAAGGATAATGTGTAGACAATCTTAAAATTTCTAGGGTCGTAGCTTAGTCAACT
>NW_008345000.1:2182277-2187764 GCF_000622305.1 Nannospalax galili
CCTTTTTGGGTTTAATTTTAAAAAAAAAAAAAAAAAAAAAAAAAAAAAGAAAGAGAAAAACCTTTTGAGGGGTGGGGAAAGAAATTTGAGGCAGAGTCTCTTATAGGCCAGGCTGGCCTTGAACACATTGTGTAGCTGAGGATAACCTTGAACTCCTGATCCTCCTGCCTCCATCTCCCAAGTGCAGGAATTATGATCATGTACTGCCACACCCAGCTGAAAGAAAAAAATCTTACAAACAAAATCAACCAAAACTACAGACTACTTATGGCCGTCAGTCCAAACGAAGTCTTTGGAACTGCAAAAGGAACTGTAGGTTCAGACAGCTCTGAGTCAATGTTCAAATCAAGTGAGAAAAAGTGGGAACTGACATGGGCTCCCGAATGCTGAGACGCACAGGGCTACCAAAACAATGACTGTGGAAGCAGACTACATATGTCCCTGAAACACGTCCTGGACCTCTGGACATAGTTTATCGTCCTGCTGCTCCAGTGGTTCCAGCTGCTGCAGTCAAAGCAGAGGTGATGATGGTCCAGGTTCCTGGGCAGCAGCCGAACTGTCATGCGCTCTGTCCCCTTGGTGGCCTTCAGACTTCATTTTGGAAAACAGCTTCTCTGCTGCTTTCAGCATCATTTGCCTCTTATTTCCATATTTGCAAGGCAGAAAGGAATAGGCACCCAAGCTGAGTTCCAGCCCCACCAAACCAATAACGTCTCGCTGTGCCAGAGTCCTCTCTGTTTCTGTTTCGAGGTGATCCCTACCCCGGACCTGATCTTGTTTCCTGGGAACCTCAAAATGATAATGAGTGAATGAATGTGGGTCTGCTTGGTAGTGTAGGACCTGAGACCCCCTTCATTCACCCACTATCCCCCCAATCCCTCCAGACCCCCACTAATTGCTCTTTTAGCTTCTGTAAAATGCTTGGCTGCTGCTTTAGGCATGCCTAGACATGCCCTGGCATGCCCTGACCTCCACCTACTACCCCCAACTCCAGGAAACTATAGGTTAAGCAAGCCCGGGCATGAAACTGCCCTATAAGGTAAAAACGGAGACTCCTGGCCCCACAGATAACAGTCAGCACATTCCACAGCCCTGAGAATAGCACCTACCAATAAGAAACTTTCAGGGCTGCATCTTATACATCCAATCAGTTTAAAATTATGTTGGCGCGCCATCGCGCTGCAGGCTCCTTGAACCAACCAAAATGTAACTTCGGTATTCCGCCCCCCTTTGTTTAAAACCTATAAAAGGCTCCATTCTCCCTTACTCCGGGCTCTCAGCACAGATCCGTTGCATTGGTGCAATCTGAGAGCCCGAGCTTAAGCCAGAATAAAGTATAAACCTTGCTTTTGCATTTTGGTGTGTTGGGTCCTTGGTGGTCTTCTTGGGGTCCCGTGGATGAGGTACAACAGTAGTTAACAAAGCACGGAAAGACAGCACACCCACCTCCCCATCTCCACTGTACACACTGGAACCTGGGAAGAAGGAGATGTTCTAAAACTAGGGATGAAAATGCCAGGTGGTCTTTTAAGATAAGGGTGGAAGCAAACTTGTACTTCCCCAATTGAAGCTGGAAAAACCATTTGGAATAAAATCATGAGCAGGGCCTGACTCCAGAGAGTTCCAGAAACAGGCTTCCGGGGGCAGTTCCAACAGCGCGGTTCCAGGACAGTTCCAACAGCACGGTTCCAGGAGACAGATGAGTTCCGGCCCACTCTTAAAAACTAAATTTAAGAGTCAGGCTTCTTGTTCAGGTTATTATAATGTTGGCATAGTAGTGTTGCATGCATGCACACACATGTGCATACACACGTATGCCCAGACACATGCACACACACAAATATGTGGCATTACTAATTCATATTGCTTAAATAATCAGTCTGACTCTTAGCATTTGTTTTTACAGTCAAGAGTGAATGTAAACTCTGAAAGTTTGTTCCTTCAGATCACTAACTGATCTGTGCTCTCAAACCAGGCCTCATACATACTTTTATTCAAATATATTCTCCAGTATCAACTGGGGAACTGCAAGCTTAAATCCATCCCTATCAGAGAATCTTGTCCTTTGATCCTTAGGCCTAAAATATCTCAAACACATAATGTCAAGCACGCTTCTCAATTATTCTCCTTCTTCAGTGAGGATATGAACACTAAAACCCTGCTTCCGGTGCTTTGATATGCTAATTCAAGCACAGCACAGTCATTCACTATCTAGGGTGGAGGGCAAAGTGGGGTCTGGAGGGATCAAGGTCAGGTACCCAGGTTATAAGAGCACAGGGCTCAGTGAGCTTGTTTGCATTAAAAACAGTAGTTTTAAGGCACAGGGCTAAGTAAAAGGCATTAGTCCAGATTCTTGTCCCTATTGTAAGTCATTCCTATGGCGAAAATGAATAATAAAAATCAATTAAAATGGATTAAAGACTCCAATTTAAAACCTGAAATGCTTAAACTGCTAGAGGAAATCCTAAGAAAACCACTTCAAGAAACAAGATGTAGATATAGGCAAAAGACTCCTGACCAGGACCCTAATTGCCCACGAAATGCTCCCACACTAACAAATGGGATTACATGAAATTAAAAGGTTTCTGCACAGCAAATGAACACTAATGGGACAGAATCAGCAGCCTATAGAAAGAAGAAAAAACTTCTAGCTACACTTTAGACAGGGGTTAAGCAAGGTCTCTCAGCAGGTAAAAGTGTTTGTTGCCAAGTTTGATGACTTCAGTTCCATCCCTGGGGCCCACATGGTGGAGGAGAGAACCAGCTCCCACAGTTGTCCTCTGACTTCCACTCATGTGCGATGGTATGGACACACACACACACACACACACACACACACACACACACACACGAAAAAGAAAAAAGAGACAATACTTTCAAACACACACACACAATAATATAATTTAAAATCTAAAATATACAAAGAACTACGAAGATTAAACACCAAAAACCCCAAACTGCCAATCAATAAACAGGCTAATGAACTGAAGAGACAGTTCTCAAAAGAAAAAAGACAAATGGTCAGTGTTTTTAAAGGTGTTCACCATTAGTAGCCACAGGGAAATGCAAATTAAAACTCCTTTGAGATTCCATCTCACCAAGTCAGAAAGACATCATTAAGAAAACAAATGAGCTGGGTGTTGTGGCCCATACCTTTAATCCCAGCACTCGGGAGGCAGAAACAGGCAGATCTCTGTGAGTTCTAGGCCAGCTTGGTCTACATAGCGAGTTCCAGATGGGGCTACAGGGAGACCCTGTCTGGGGAAAGGGGAGCAGAGGAGGAAGGGGATGATGAAGGGGGTGTTGGTCGATGAGGGGCTGTTCGTAAGCCAGGTTGGGATCAAAGGCGGATGTGAGGAAGTAAGGGGGAGGGATGGCAGAGGGATTGCTCTCAGTGGGAGGGGTTCTTGCCAAGGGGACTTGGTGTGTTTGGCAGGGAGCGCAGAGGGAGGGTCAGACGTGAAGAACAAAGAAAGCTTGGACATCAGGGAGTTCGGACCATTTGCCATTACATTGACAGAAGTTATCTAAATCTCTTAAAATATTGAAGTATAAGGTTCCGATCTAAGGTTCTTAAAGATTTTAGAAGACAAGCAAGGGGGTGAGCCCAGCAGGTTTGGAATTGAGGTTGCCCCTTTTTAAATAGAGGGATGAGGAAGAGAGTGAAAAGGGAGGTTAGTGTGACGAGATAAAGGAGGAAAACGAGAGCTAAAGAAGGAAATGAGAAGGCTGTGGGTATCTCTGGGGGAAGAAGAGGTTAGGGGTTAGGCTGATGAGGCAGGTAAGTACCAAAAGGAGGAGAGAGACTGCGAGGATGAGGACAAGAGAGGAAGGAGGCAGGAGAGAATAGGTGTGCCAAATTGCTGTGCGGGATGTCCAGAGAGGAGTCCCTCTGTGGAGAGGTTCCGGAAAATGAGAGTGTCCCAAGTCCCTAGAGGCAACATCCCGTGACTAGGGAGAGGAAAACATGGTGTCTCCTGATGTACAGGCACAAGAAGGAGAGAAGGGAGGGGAGGGAGACAGAGAGGGAGAAGAGCTGTCAGGAAAAGATTTGAGAGCATTGGACAGACGGATGGATCAATCGGCCAGGTAGGCTTAGGCAGACACAGCAACCGCGCTGGACACCCAACGGTCACAGAAGCCTGTGCTGCCCAGTGGCCAAAGTTTTTTAAGTCTGTAGTGACTGGTGGTTGTGATGAAAAGGAATGTGCCAAATGGCAGGGAGAGGGAGGGTGGCAGTGGAGGATGGAGGAAGGGGTGAGAGAGAGAGAGAGAACAGAAGGTGCTCTTAACTGCTCAACCATCTCTCCACCCCATTTTTATTTCTTTAGGAACAGCATCTGAAGAAACTAAGGCCAGATTGCTAGCATCTGTTCAATGATAGCAGTAGGCTATCCACATGTGAATTAAGCACCTTCACTCCTCTTTCAAAGGGATGGGGTCTTTTTCCCTCCCCTTGACTCTGGATGGCTCTGCAATTGTTTTGAACAATAGAATATAGGGGACCATAAGCCTTAAGAAGCCAATAGCTTCCGGTTTCATCTCTTGCAGTATAGTATTCCCTCTGGGTAGTGTGTCTCTGGAGATCACCGTGTGCATTAAGGGATGCATTGCTATGGTTTGAAAACAGAGCATTTTCCCTCAAATTTTTTCTTCTATGCTAAAAACCATGGTCCCCAGTGTGGTGGGGCTAAAGTGAAACCTTAAAGAGGTGGTACCTAAACTGGGTCTGGAGGCAAATGTCTATAATCCCAGCACGCACTCAACAGGCAGAGATAGGCAGATGGAGAGTTCAATATTAGCTTGGGCAGCACAGTGAGACCCTGTCTCATAAATCAAAAGTCATGGTGGCAGGCTCCTATAATCTCAGCACTCAGATGGCTAAGGGAGAAGGGTCACTGTATGTTTGAGGTTTGCCTGGCACACGGCAAGCACCAGACTAGTAGGACCATAGAAGAAGGGTATTATTAAGGGAGAAAGGGGGGAAATGGGGGCATCTTAAGTGGGAAAACCATGATGGAGGGGTGAGACAATGCAATAGATAAATAATGCCAAGCTAGTTTTGAAAACAAGAGGGAACCATATTACTCCTACAACCTACTGAAAAATTATACATAGCAGATCAAGAAATATATGTCTAGGTAAGGTTTATCTGAGAACAACTGGTCTTTGCCCAAGATTTATCTACATGACACACAATAATTAAAAGTACCAGACTGGTGGGACTAACTTTTTTGGATGTTTAACAGACATAACTCGAGGCCTATAATAATTTGGTCAGAGGGACATAAAGGACAGTTTTTGCTCCTTGCCCTCCTAGGTCAACTACTTCCAGGGGGCTATGAGCATCTCTCAGAATGTCCTGTAATTGTGGTGGGTCACCTGTCCTCTTGATCAAGGAGGCCATGAGACCCCACCAGATGGACTTGAACCAGTGTCCAGTCTACAAAGAGGAGGGTCAACACAGAGGAATCATTTCCTCCATGC
>NW_008345000.1:2188316-2196075 GCF_000622305.1 Nannospalax galili
CATACACACAAATCAACAAATTTTTACTAAAAATGTATTATATTTGAGGAGGAAGCATGGAAATTTACATCATGCTAATTAGTAGAGGTGATAAACATTACCATTGAAATCTGCCCGATGACTTTATAGACATACACAGGCACCAAGTATCCAAGTGCAACTGATTATGACTAGTAATAATCAGATACATATAGATTAGAGATGCATGAACCAACATCTCAGTGTTAGTAGCAAAAACAATGAGTTTTTCTTCAAGGAACAATATATTTTAAAATGAAATGGAGATCTTTTATAAGGTTAAAAACTCATTCAATTTTTGTCTTACTGGGCTTATACTATAAGCTGTATAACTGTATTAACTAAACTGTAAACCTAGAAACTTGCACCCACTTGTGAAAGAGATGTACTCTTGCTCTGGAGTTTGTTACTGAATATGTTAAAGCTATAGTGAAATGCTTCTTCTAATCATGTAGTTATTAAAAATTTTAAAAATGATTAAAAAATAATAATTCTTCAAAGCATATAAATTTACTTCTTAATAATTAGTAGATATGAAAAACATTACCATTGAAATCACCTGATGACTTTATATCCATGCTCAGATGCCAAGGAGCTCAGAAAGTAACTGACTGTGACTAGTAATAATCAAATATATAGAGATTAGAAATGCATGTGCAAACCTCTTAATGTCAATTGCATTAAAAATGAATTTTTCTGTAAAAAAAAACAAACAAACAAAAAAAAAACCAGAAAAACATGCCAGGTGAGGTGGCTCACACCTTTAGTTCCAGCACTCAGGAGGCAGAGACAGGCAAATCTCTGTGAGTTCAAGGCCAGCTTGGTCTACATAGTGAGTTCCAGCTGGGGCTACAGGGAGACCCTGTCTCAAAAAGATTAAAAAAAAAAAAAAAAAAACAGAAAAGCAAGAATTTTGGAGCCATAGGAACAACCAGCAAGATGATGCTGGTCTTACGGAGTTCTCACAAGAGCCACAAATAACAAGGCCAGGCTACGTCATGTTCTTAGGCTACATCATGTTCTTAGGCTACGTCATGTTCTTGGCCTACTCTGCATTGGGCCATTCGCTGTCTATTTGTTTCCCACACAGCCGAGAGTCCTTGCTAAGACACCAGCATCATGCTGTTTTTTGACCTTTCGGCCACCAAAATCTCAAGTCAGGTGAACATCTTTATAAGCCTCAAATATTTTGCCATAGCAACACAAACAGTTGAACACATGTACGTATGTAGAGAGAGAGACCTAACTAATTCCAGCTGTTTCCAGCCATCTTAGCCTGAGCACTATGCAAGTCAGTGAAGTGGTCATCTTAAACATTTCAGGCTCAGCAGATGCTATGTGAGGAGAGGGAAGGAACCCAAATGAGTACTAAAATGAGGGCCCAGTCATATGGCCTGGGATGAACCGTTCTAGCCTTCTAAAGTGGTGTGAGTAGCCATCACACAAACTGCAGCCCAGTCGAACTGCTCATCCTCGCTGTATAGTGCTAAAATCCCTGGCCCATTCTATCCTAAGCACAGAAGTTTTAAGTCACTATCTTGAGAGGCAAACAACCAAAACATAGTTATCAACTGTCTTGCCAAAATCAAATGACTGATGAAGACCCTCAACGTCGGGAGGCTCCTGTGAAGCCTCCGCAGTGCAGCTGATATGGCACCACTGGTTCTCGCTGCATGTTAAGACTTGAGGGGAGCAGCCAGAGCTCCACCCGCCACTGATGCCTCCCAAGTTTCTTTCTAAACCAGTATTGCTACCTCTCAGGTTAGATGTTAGGAAGGGTCTTAGATTTTTCCATTTTCTCTGCCTTCCCAAAACCATCAATTCTAATTATTCACGGAGTCAGTTTTTTCAAATTTGTCTGTTTGCTAAAATGCATTTGGAATTCCAAATCTGTGGTGTTTACTGTGTGATGCCATGTTACAGTTATACCTGAATCAAAACAGTCTGACTCTTACCAACCATTTTAGGCCAAGAGTGGATCCAAATTGATGATGACGGTCCTTTTATTGAAACAGCACATCTAGCATGAAATGGGGACATAAAAGTCCCCCCCTTATCTCATCAGAGAATTCTGCCCTTTCTGATCCCTCCTGACCTAGACCAACAGGCACACAATCACAAACAGATGTTATCAATTTAATCCATGTTGTTTGCGTCATAAACGGGATAATCTGCACGTCTTCACTGTTTCCAAAGAATAACTGCTGTTAGCAGTGCAGCTTTCTTGATATGCAAAATACACATACACACACACACACCTTCACATATTATTCTGAGTCAAGAGCAAGGAAGAATCATGAAGAATTAAAGCTATATGCTTTAGGTCACAAGAGGAGCTCAAGGCCCTGTGAGCTTATCTACATTATAAACAAGCTATGATAAGATTAACTTTTTGGTTGTAAGCTTACATAAAAGTCATTTGTCCAGAGTACGTCCATATTGTAAAAGTCATTACCAGCCGGGTGTGGTGGCACACGCCTTTAATCCTAGCACTCGGGAGGCAGAGGCAGGAGGATCTCTGTGAATTCAAGGCCAGCCTGATCTACATAGTGAGTTCCAGGACAGCTGGGGCTACAGGGAGACCCTGTCTCAAAAAGACCAAAAAAAAAAGTCATTACCACACAAATCAGTGCTTATGGTACTTTTGGAGCAGAAAATTTAAAAAAAACAAACCAACAAACTACTCAGTTCAGATGCTCCTAGTCGATGTTGACCAAGGTGGCTGTCTTGCTTCAAGCTTTGTGTGGTGAACAGGCACTCTTCTTGTGATCCATTTAACAGTTTTCTGCTTCTTGTTGGTGACTTCTGTTTAAGATAACGCCAACCATAATGATGAGGTGCTGTCCAGTGTGCCTAGCACATGAAGATTATTATGTACCTTGGGGAGAAAATGCATGTGTGTTGTATGACTTTTCCTGGAGAGATGTGAACATCTATTCACCCCAGAGAGGGCACTGATAACAGAACAAAGAAACGATTCCACCCAAGTAGAGCCCAGTGAGTTTACTGGGATACTTCTAGGAGTATGGGTCACCCAAAGGAAGGTACATCACCAAAACCCATCCCAGCATGGGCGATAACTCATGAAAATCCCATCTCTGGAACTTTCTAAGGAACTTGCTGGTAGCTGGGCAGCTCAAACCATCTCTTCTCAGCAAGTATTGAATCTTGTTAAGTTTCAGGAGCCTGGTAGGTTTCATGAGCCCTGTTAAGTTCCCTTTGCTTTCTGAGTCTTACCAGGAGGTAATATTTCAGGTCAGAGGAAACTTGTTACATACATTTTACTCAGACTTCAGTTATTGCACTCCTAGGGATGAGCTCAATGTTAATGAGTCATATATATGATATTTATATTATGTATATTGAAAGAGAATAGGATATAATTCTAAATTACACAGATAATCAGGGAAGGAGATCCCAGACTAGATTCAGCTGAGTTCCAATTACTTTAACCTTCATCCAAGATGGCCCACTTCTGGGTTCTTGTTCAACGCTGGCCCTTTTGGTAGGCTTTTGTCATGCCATTGGGTTCCCTCTGGCAGGAATTTATTTCAAACCTGCCATCCTTGCTTCACCCAATCAGGTGTCTCCTTTCCTTTCCTGCATGAACCAACCAGGAACATGCAACCTACACTGTTCAGTCCAAAGGGGGAAGGAAGGGTCCATCCTGTCCCACCTTCTACACCACAGAATGTAAAAGCCCAGATTCTCCAGGGAGGTAGACAGAGCTCCAGCTCTGGACCCTTCCCCTTCTATCTGTCTCTTTGCTATGTGGAGTGCTGGTTGCTTGAGCTACAATTAACGTGTGCTGTGACTTACAAACGTCTTCTAATCTGTTACCTGGTAAAGAAAGGGACACAAGAAGAGACCTTAGACAGCATCAATATGATATATTGATGATATATCAATATATGATATGATATATATCTCCTCCTCCTATCCTTTATCTGGGCTGCCACCAGCAGGTGCTGCCCACATTTAAGGTGGGTCTTCCCACTCCAATAAGCTGACCAAGAAAACTCCTCATAGGAGTGCCAGCAGCTTGCCTTTTATTTGATTCCAGATCCAGTCACACTGACAATCCAGATCAGCCGTCACACTGGCCGTTAGAGACCAAAGGTTATATCCCAGTTATTTCTCTACTAAAAATGATAATTTGTTTATTTGTATTACTAAAAATACAACTAACATCATTGAGAAAAGTTTCTAGATGTCAACCGTTAGAAAGATAACCCAGGTCAATATTCCCTACCCCAGGAACCAGGTTCACAGGACTGACACTCTGCTTTGGGTCAGCTCTGCCACTTTCTTGTCCGCTGATTTATTTCCTCGACCTTTAGCCCGGCAGCTGGGTTCTGAGAAACCACCCGCCTCTATGCTCTCTATGCTCTTTCTACAAACCTGAGATGCCTCTGAATGCTAAGGCATACAGTAAGTGCTCACTAAATGTTGAATAAAACCACTTTGCTTTTGAGATGGGGCGGGGGTCTTGCTGTGTTGCCCAAGCTGCCCTCAAACCGTTAGGCTCAAGTGACCCTCCAGGTTCAGCCTTCCGGTGACCACCACTGTGCCTGGCTCTAAAGATTTTCTTTTAGTGAAAAGACTGTGTGGACAAAAGTACGTATCTTCCCGGTTTCTACCCATGGAGGTTTGTTCGGAACACCGATACCCTCTGTTTAGAAACACCAGCTGCAGTACTCTCAGCCAAAGCGCGTTTCCCTCTGCAACCTCTTGCATCCTGGCAGCCCATCACCTCCACCAACAACAGGTGGCCTCATGTTACAGCCGGCATTCAGTCCCCGTGCTTCCTCTGTGCGGGGGACTGATTGTTTTAGCTGATTCTCTAACATTCATACGACTCTTTTACAGTATTTCTAAGAGGTATGACTGCAAAATGGGACCCGCCCATTTTCCTTCTCTAATACAGTATGGGAATTTATAAAATTCAAACAATTTTATATTTAAAAATAAGCTGGTTCTTATAAGCTGGAAGTTTAGCCAGTTACAAAGAATCCTGCCGCAGCTGCTGAAAGTTTAGCACAGCTTTTATAACATCCGTTTTTCTTAACTGTACATCAAGAACAAATGATTTAACGTTTTTTACTTATTCACCATACAATGATGCTTTAAGACCCAATCTACCTCATAGTTACTATGAAATAACTTACAGGATGATGCTCTACAGTAACGAAAGTCTTAAATATGAGACACTATTACTAATGTTTATGACAAGGGCTCATATTTCTGAAACAGTCAAAAACAGGGAATCAGATGGAATGGACTTGCACATGAAGTCATACACAGAATCTCCAGAGAAGATTTTGTAAAGCTCTTCTCTGAAGCTGAGTTGGGAAAAGGCCTCAAAATGGCGAAAGGAGCTGTGGGTATTGCAGGATGGTTGCTAGGCGCCTGTAAGGAAGTGAAAGCAGACCATCTAAACTGGAAACAGAACTTTCATTGACATCTCTTAATTAGCTCACTCTAGGGGGGTGAACCCAATCCACTTTCTCCATTTCCATAGGCTCCCAGGATGTCAGGAATCTGTTTTTATTACATGAATTGCTTTACGAGCAACCACAGTGTGAGGTACTGACACTCTGTAAAAACTGCATTAACACATCAGTTTGTTTAGAAGCCAAGGAGAGAGTAAGATTTCAGCCCAGAGAGAACATAATGGGCCCAGCTTGAACTTTCCTAGCCAACACCATCGAACACCTGTTACAATCGTAAAGAAATTATAGACTCTAGAGCAGCTAAGTGTGATGCATTATAGTCCACGCTTCGACTACAGTGATTTGTTTTCTCCTTAGCCTCCTATGGCTAAACATTCTCACCAACAAGTGACCCTGGGAAAAACAAACCTTCCCTACAAGACTCCCAAAGACATTCAGGATGAGCCAAAATTTAAAAGTAACTAGGCTCAATAAATTAGAGGATGTGTTGAGGAAAATTATGTATATATAATGTAGGCTGGCAAGATGGCTCAGTGGGTAAAGGTACTGATTCAATTCTTAAGACTCATGTAGTGGCAAAAGAGAATCAACCCCACAAGTTGTCCTCTGACCACCACATGCCTGTGATGGTACATGTGCATCCACTCCCTCCCCATACATAAATAAATGTAATTAAAAAAAATTGTTTTGGAAGAGACATGCTAAGCAAAGTGAAAATAAAATAAGTTGGGAGAAAATATTTGTGGAATGTATCACATGAAAAAGTCAATATATAAGGGCTTCTTATTAGCACTACAGAAATAAACTTTTTGTTAGCGCTATAGAAACAGAAGCCAGAGCCATAAGAGGATGCAAATAAAAATTTCGTTGATATATTATTCCTCACTCATAGACAGGCAAATATGCAAACATTTGGCAAAATAACTTGTTGAGAAGGCAAAGAAATAGGAACAGTGGTAAAATTTAGCAAATTTTTGCACTAACTTTTCCTTTACTCAATAATTCGACAGCTAGAAATCAACCCCTAAAGAAACTCTGGCAAAAGCAGCTTGCCTGGGTAAGTTTGGCTGCTGCATCCACTGTGCCTTGACTCCTCCAGCCTCATTCACCCTCCCAGATCCACCCCCCCATCTCTCCTCCTAGCAGGGGCACTGGCCCATCTCTTGTCATGACACCCCAGACCCAGGGACTGACCTCTTAGCCCAGAATCCCCACTGCTTCCTGACGCTTTGTGTCCAGAGCAATCCACTTCCTCCTTGTAGTCCCCAGGTGCCTGCGGGCCTCTTCTCGCCCCTCCCATCCTCCCTTTACATCCCTGGGGACAAGCATCTTTCCTGGAGGGATCCAGACCTTAGGAGAAAGCCTGAGAGCATCTGATCCTCATCTGACTTGGACCTCTGTGGGAACTCCTGAGCAGCAAGACGAAAGCAATTTGGCCATTACAATATAAAATCAGAAGAGAGAACCTAAAGCCTAGACCAACCAGATTTGCATGCCCAACAAGTAAACCACAAAGGAACATAAAGTTTACAAAAAGAAGCAGACCTAAACTCAACAAAGGAAGCCTTGAGTCTCATACAAGAACCAGAATCTACAAAAGAAATCCACATGTCAAAGTCACAGAGAAAAAATAATAACGTGAAAAATCAAAATAACATATCCCCACCAAGTACCATCAGTCTTCTAGAGGAGTACAGTGAGAACCCCCTAGAGATAACACAGGACATGGAACTCAAAAGAACAGTTATAAACATGAAAGAGAATTCAGTGAATTTAAAGAACATACAAACAAAGAAATCAAAGAACTGAAAGAAGATGGGGATAAACTTCTGAATGAATCCAGAAAAGAGTTAGAAATATTGAAGACTGCTCAGGCTGAAATGAAGAAGGAAGTGAGACACTCAGTAAGACAATTAGAAACGACAGGAGAAAGTCTCATCAACAGGATAAATGAAATGGAAAACAGAGTATCAAGACTGGAAGATAAAGTGGACGAACTAGACCACTCGAGCAAAGATTATGAAAAATTTAAGAAATCACAAGAATGGAATATGCAGGAATTGTGTGACACCATAAAAAGACCAAACTTATGAATCATAGCCATACAAGAAGGGGAAGAATCCCAAGATAATGGCATGGACTAGATCTTCAACAGGATTGTAGAAGAAAATTTCCCAAAATTAAAAAGGCAAGCCCATACAAATACAAGAAGCATATAGAACACCAAATAGATAGGACCAGAAAAGAAACTCTCCACAGCACATCATAGCAAAAACACTAAAAGTTCA
>NW_008345000.1:2196387-2199913 GCF_000622305.1 Nannospalax galili
ACAGACTATATGAATGGATTAAGAAACAACACCCATCTTTTTGTTGTCTGCACGAAACTCATCTCACTTTAAAGGACAGACACTATCTCAAAGTGAAAGGATGAGAAAAAATATACCAAACAAATGGTACTAAGAAAAAAGCAGGCGTTGCAATCCTAATATCTGACAAAATAGACTTTAAACTAAAAATAATCAGAAGAGATAAAGAGGGCCACTTCATTCTGATCAAAGGAACAACTGACCAAGAAGATATTACAATCATGAACATATATTTACCAAACTCTGGTGCACCCAACTTCATAAAATCAGTACTACAGGACTTTAAGACCCAGATTAATCCCGATTCATTAATAGTGGGGGACTTCAATACCCCACTGTCTCCATTAGACAGATTAACAGGACAGAGACTTAACAGACAGACATCTGAATTAAACAATACCATACATCAAATAGGCCTAACAGACATCTACCAAATACTCCACCCAAGCACCAAAGAATATACTTTCTATTCAGCACCCCATGGAACTTTCTCCAAAATAGACCATATACTGGAGCACAAAACAAACCACAACAAATACAAAAAGATTGAGATAATTTCATGCATTCTATCAGACCACAATGCAATAAAGCTTAAAATCAACACCAGAAGAAGCCCTAGTAACTACATGAACACATGAAGATTAAACAACACACTCCTGAATGATGAATGGGTCAAAGGAGAAATTAAGAAAGAAATAAAAGTATTCCTGGAACTAAATGAAAAGGACAATAAACATAACAAAACCTCTGGGACACATTGAAAGCAGGCCTTAGAGGGAAGTTTATAGCTTTAAGTGCCTACATTAAAAAATCAGAAAGAAAACAAATAAATGACTTAACATTGCAACTCAAGACACTTGAAAAGCAACAGCAAATGAAGCCCAAACCCAGCAGACACGACAAAATAACAAAAATCAGAGCAGAAATTAAAGAAATTGAAACAAAGAAAATAATACAAAAAATCAACGAATCCAAGAGCTGGTTCTTTGAAAAGATAAACAAGATTGACAGACCACTAGCTCAGTTAACCAAAAGAAAGAAAGAGCACCTCCAAATCAACAAAATCAGAGATGAAAGGGGAAACATCACAACAGACACCAAAAATATCTAGAACATTGTAAGGGAATACTTTAAAAATCTATATGCTACTAAATTTGAAAACCTAAAAGAAATGGACAGATATCTAAAAACATGGGAACCACCAAAACTAAACCAAGAAAAGATCAACAGCTTAAACAGACACATAACACATAAGGAAACTGAAACAGCAATACAAAACTTCCCAGCTAAAAAAAGCCCAGGACCAGATGGATTTACAGCAGAATTCTTCCAGACATTTAAAGAAGATCTATATCCAATACTACTTAATTTATTCAAAAAGATAGAAATGGAGGGAGAACTTCCAAATTCCTTCTATGAAGCCAGCATCATTCTAATATCAAAGACAGGTAAAAATACAACCAAAAAAGAAAACTATAGATCCACATCCTTAATGAACATAAATGCAAAAATTCTCAACAAAATATGTGCAAACTGCATTTAGACACACATCAAAAAGATCGTCCACCATGATCAAGTCGGCTTGAGATGCAGGGATGAGTTCAATATATGTAAGTCAATAAATGTCATAAATCATATAAATGAACTCAAAGACAAGAACCACACGGTCATCTCAATAGATGCAGAGAAAGCCTTTGACGAAATTCAACATACATTTATGTTCAAAGTTCTAGAGGGAATTGGACTGGAGGGAACATACCTCAACATAATTAAAGCTATAGACAACAAACCCACAGCCAACATCATTCTAAATGGAGAAAAACTGGAAGCATTCCCATTGAAATCAGGAACCAGACAAAGTAGTCTACTATCTCCACTTCTGTTTAACATAGTGCTTGAAACCCTTGCAAGAGCAATAAGACAAGAGAAGGAAATTAAAGGAGTAATAATTAGAAGAGATAAAATTATCCCTTTTGCAGATGATATGATATTATACATAAGAGATGCCAAAAATTCCACCAGAAAATTGTTAGGAATGATTAATAATTTTCGTAAAGTGGGAGGTTACAAAATCAACTTAAAAAATCAGAAACTTTTCTATATACCAATAACAAGCAATAGCTGTAAAATAATAAAATAAAATATCTCAGAATAAACCTGACCAAAGACATTAAACAGCTCTACAATGAAAATTTTAAATCTTTAAAGAAAGAGATTGAGGAAGACATCAGAAGATGGAAGGCCCTCCTGTGCTGGATAGCTTTCGTGTCAACTTGACACACCTGGGTTGAGGGAGCCTCAATTGGGGAGTTGCCTCTATTGGACTGGACTGTGGCCATGCCTGTGGGGCATCTTCTTGATGAGTGTTGTGGGAGGGCCCAGCCCACTGTGGATGGTGCCACCCTTGGGCAGGGTGGCCTGTGTTGCATAAGAAAACAGGCTGAGCCGGGGCCAGGGAGCAAGTCAGTAAGCAGTGATCCTCCACAGCCCATGCTCCAGCTCCTGACTCCAGGTTCCTGCCCTGAGTTCCTACCTTGGGCTCCCTGATGAACTGTGACCTGGGAGATGTAAGACAAATAAGCCCTTTCCTCCCCAAGTTGGTAGTGGTCAGGGTGTTTTGTCACAGCAATGGAGAAACAGACTAAGACACCTCCCATTCTCATGGACTGGAAGAATTAATATTGTGAACATGACCATCCTACCAAAAGCCATTTATAGATTCAATGCAATGCCAATCAAAATCCCCATGACATTCTTCACAGAGTTGGAAAAAACCATCCTAAGATTCGTATGGAAGCACGAAACACCTCGGTTAGCCAAAGCAACCCTGAGCACTAAGAGCAATCCTGGGGGGATTACTATACCAGACCTTAAACTGTATTACAGAGCTATAGTCATAAAAATAGCATGGTACTGGCACAAAAATAGACCCATAGATCAATGGAACAAAACTAAAGACCCAAATATGAGTACGTGCAATTTCAGCCACCTGATATTTGACAAAGGGGCCAAGAACATTCACTGGAGGAAAGACAGTATGTTCAGCAAATGGTGTTGGAAAAACTGGACCTCCACCTGTAGGAGAATGAAACTAAACACCTATCTTTCACCCTGCACAAAAGTCAACTCCAAATGGCTCAAAGACCTCAATGTAAAGCCTGAAACTCTGAAACTCTTAGAAGAAAACATTGGGAAAAACCTACAAGACACAGGTGAGGAAATGATTTTCTAAACCAGACATCAATTGCTCAGGAAACAAGGTCAAGAATCAACAAATGGGACCTCTTTAAACTAAAAAGCTTCTGTACATCCAAAGAAGCAACCAAGGAAGTGAAGGGAAAACCCACAGAACGGGAGAAAATCTTCACCAGCGACACATCTGACAGAGGTTTAACATCCAGAATATATACCAAACTCAAAAAACAGAGAATCAAGACAAGAAGCAACCCAATTAAAAGATGGGCTAAGGAGCTGAACAGAGAGTTCT
>NW_008345000.1:2200402-2259423 GCF_000622305.1 Nannospalax galili
CTCAGAAAAACAAAGAAACAAGAAAAACAATGTATGTTCTCCCTCATATGTGGATCGTAGCACCAAATCCTTATAAGTGTATCCTTATGGCTGTATCCAGACATAACTACAGGAACCAGGATAATGAAAACAGGGAGATAAAGGAAAAGAAAGAATCTTTAAAGAGAACAGTAGGAAACAGGCCTTAATAAGGGAGATATGGATAAAAATGGGATAATTTTAAGGGGAGGGGGAGGGAGAGTTATACAAGGTACCTAGAGTGTAAAGGGAAAGAAGGAGCTCAAGAGAGGTGGGACCATAGGAGAAGGGGATTATTAAGGGAGAAATGGGAAAAATTGGCACTTTAAATGGGGAAACCACGGTGGAAGGGTTAGACAATGCGAGAGATAAATAATGCCTAGCTAGTTTTTAAAAAACCAGAGGGAACCATATTAATTGAATAACCTACTGACAAATTATACATACAAATAGCTCAAGGAATATAATACATGTAGTCAAGGTTTAACTGAATACCTTTGGTCTTTGCCCAAAGTTTATCTACATAGCACACGGAAATTAAAAGTACCAGATGGGTGGAACTAACTTTCTTGGATGTTTAACAGCCATACTTTGAGGCTTATACTAATATGGTCAGAGGGACTTAAAGGACAGTTTTTGCCCCTTGCCCTCCAAGGTCGACTAAGTTCCAGGGGACTATAAAACATCTCTCAAAATGTCCTGTAACTGGTGATTCACCTGTCCTCTTGTTCAGGGAGGCCATGAGACCCCACCAGATGGACATGAATCAGCTTCCAGCCTACAAAGAGGAGGGTCAACCCAGAGGAAACATTTCCACCATGCTTCCAAGTGAAGCCAGCCATTGTTGAGCAGGACCTTTGACTTATCTTCACCTAGATGGAACTGGTAAAGGAAAGGAGCCAGGGGCTCCTCCCAAGCCCATGTGACCCCTGAGGAACAGATCCTCAAATGACCTTAAGAGTAAAAATAAATTGGTTTATCTGGGCCAACTGTAGTGTCTTAAACACCCAAAATGAAAGTATAGCCAAAGATTAAAGGGATCAATATAACTCTTTATTTTTTTTTAAATTTGCTCTTTTTGAGACAGGGTCTCCCTGTAGCCCCAGCTGTCCTGGAACTCACTATGTAGACCAGGTTGGCCTTTAACTCACAGAAATCCACCTGCCTCTGCCTTCCAAGTGCTGGGACTAAAGGCGTGCACCAAAGATTAAAGGGATTGATATAACTCTTGCGTCCATGTGTATAGTTAAAAGCTACATAACAAGAAACAATGCCAAACAGGAGATACCTTCCTTTGAGTTATTGGCCAGGGTGGCCCAAGAGACTCCCAGACAGTAACCCAGCAAAGAACTGGGAAAATGAACAGCAGACCCCAATCTTATCTAAAGGAATGTTGGCAACTGATTGCTGCTAGATGAGGAAGAGCTGATCTTCCTAAAACAAGGAACTCTAGACAGGCTGACTACATTCAGCGGATGGACAAGCACTGGAGAATGGCTGGGGTGCAGACAACACAGTCACAGACTTCTGATCAGTCCTGCCAACCAGAATACTTTAGCCACACAGTTTATGAAGAACTTACACCCTGAGCCCAGCGTTTTCTGCCTGCTGTGAGTTTGCCGAGTTACCGTCTATGGTCTTCTGATGCTATGGTTCTTTATTTTCACAGACTCTTCTGAAAAAGGCCTTATGCAACATTTTATTTTTATTTTTATATTTAAAAATGTATTGTTTGAGAATTGTATGTGCTTTGTTCAAATCCACCCTCCCGTCCCTCTCCTCTAGCTTCTCCCCTACCTCCGCCAGCACATTTCCCTCCCAACTTCATGTGTTCTTTTGGTAAGCCCACTGAATCTGCTTAGAACTGCTTATCTGAGCACAGGTTTAGGACCATCTGCTTACTGGATCATGGGTAGCCCCTCAGGGCCTGCATCCTTGAAGAACACTGACTGTCCCTCTCCCAGCAGCCATTAGCTGCCAATAGCTCCTCAGCAAGGAATGGGACTTCATGAGCCCCTACCCTACCCATGCTGGGACACCAGCTGACCTGAGCTGTGCAAGTCTTGTGGGAGCGGTTCCAGTCACTGTGAATTCATAAATGCAATAGAGCAGCCATGTCTAGAAAATACTGTTTCATGGCAGCCATCCACTGCTCCTGGCCCTTATGATCTTTCCACCCCCTCTTTGGCAATGATCCCTGAGCCTTATAGGGAGGGGTGTGATATAAATGTCCCATTTAGTACTATGCACTCCACAGTCTGCACCTTATCAAGTTGTGTGTCTTTGTATTACTCATGATCTACTGTGAACAGAAGCTTCTCTGAGGAGAGTTGAGAGATGCAATAATCTACCCAGGTATAAAGCAGTTTAATGTCCATTTTTTATGTCCATTTAGCAGAATGATAGATAGTATTAGGTTCTCCCCTAGGACCTATGATCTGCCCAGCCATGGGGTTTCGGCTTAGCACTAGGTATGAATTCCATCTTGTATAGCAGGCCTTACATCCAACCGGAAAGTAGTTGCTTACTCCCATAAGTGTGCCACCATTGTACCAGTGGTCATTTCTTTCCAGACCAGGCATTTGTAGTTCAAAGGGTTCACAGCTGTGTAAGATTGTAGGTGATTTTTCTACCCCAGTAGCTTATACAGTACCTTCTCATATGATGAAAGCTAGCCAGCAGGGGTGAAGCTTATTTTCTCTACATCCTATGACTCAAGTATGGTGTCTTCAGCAATAGGGTCTTACTCTGAAGGACTAGAGGGTAACCAAACAGTAGGTCTAGTATATGATCCAGCTGTGCCACTCCTTTGTACATTTCCAAATGGCTATAAATCCTACAGCGGAAATATTTGCTCGTCCGTGTTCACTGCTGCTCTGTTCACAAAAGGCAGGAAATGGAAACAGACTTGCCATCCACCAACTGATGAGTGGGTAAGGAAAATGTGCTGCACGTACACAATTCACCTGTAAAGAAAAATGAAATTACAACATCCACAGGTGAATGAATGGAGCTGGAAATTATCATTCAAAGGTAACCCAGACCGAGAAAGACAAGCACCACATGTTCTCTCTCTCGTACGTGGATGCTAGCTTTGAATCTTTAGACATGTGTGCTTAAATTGGAGTACCCATAGACATCAGGAAACTAGTAAGGAGCTACGGAGGAGGGGGAGTTTCAAGGGAAGGAGGATAGAATGCAGGTGGTATGAAAGGGAATTAATGGATCAGGAAGGGATAGGGTTAGGGTTAGGGCAAGTAAGGCAAAGGAGTATGGGGAAAACTAACAATAAAGAGATTTGAAAAAGCTATATGGAAACCTACCATTGCAGAAGCTTCCATACACACACACACACACACACACACACACACACGATATATACATATACATATGTGCATGTATATATATATATGTATTTGCACCACATTTTCATATATATTTGAAAGTATATATATCTATATCTATCTATCATCTATCTATCTATATAAAACACAGGGACAACGCCTCTCCCAGACACCATAGGCTGTCAGAAAGCCCCAGTGTGAGGTATATGTTACCCTTTCAAGCTGTTGGTCAGTGGGATTCCACAGACCCCCAAACATTGCTATTGCCATTTTACACTTTTATATTCTACTCTATCACCTACTCAATGGAACAAGATTTTAAACATGAGGAGCAACCTAGTCACGCTCCATGTGATGCTCTACATGCTGTTCCTGGGACATTTTTATGTACAGACCCTCAGCTAGTTTTCACATTCCGTTCTGTGATGCTCAGCCTTCAGTCTAATCTGAGTTATTTAAAATTGCATGAGAAACTGGCAAATGACTTGATAATGTTCGAATCTAACTGCCACCCCATAAGGGAGTGATTTCATAACTGTCAAAAGTGCAATTGGCTTTGTCAGAAGCAACTTGTTTTATGGACCCCATTACTTGTTTCAAATTATCTTGTCCTTTAGATATTTGCATTTTCTTTTACCATCTCTGCCACTGTAATGGGGCTAAGGTTAGTTTGAATGAATTCATTGCTGCCCTTCAGATCGTAATACAATGGTTCTCTATGGCCTGTGAATAAACCAAAGGTGTCCTGCAGCATCTACCTGAATGTTACATGCAGAGGATATCACTAAATACATCTTAATGACTACTGTCGTTTGTTTGGATGTTTGGTTTTTTTCTCTGAAAGCTGCATGGAACTGATGTGGGCTTGAGCCAAGTCACCAGCTGGACAGTATCTCAACATGATTTGCCTGCTGCTTCCCTTCCAGTACTGATCTCCCAGGCTTCATTTCGCTCATTGGCATCTTTCCTGGGCCACGTGTTGCAATTCTAGGGCATCTTCTCACCATGGGCCTTGCTGTTCCTGTGGCCCATCATCACAACCATCACCACCTGGCCAAGTGATTGGGAATTTTTTTTGGTTTGGGAATTTAGAGGCCCAATCCTGTGTAAGAATGAGGATTCCAAACTCTCTTTTACTTGGCTTCTTGCTTCATCGCTCTTGAGGGCTGCAACAGGGCAGACTGCATAGCCTGTAATGAGCAGAAATGTAATTAGCTTGTGGCTCTGGAGGCTGAGAGGCCTGAGATGTCTTCATGCAGGGCCAGGGCTGCAGGAAAGGTTCACGGTACCATAGGCTGCTATTTCTGGAGCTCATGCTCCTGGTTGACTCTCTCTCCAGGAGCGATTTTGTGGGTTTCCCAGAGATAGCCCCAATGGAAACATCACACTGTGATACCTGGATACCAGCTACTGCTTTCCCCTGTGCCCTCAGTCAGGGGCTCCAATGGATTTACACAAAGCTGGGTGCATCACCCCTGCAATCAAATCTCTACACAAAACCTTCTTTATCTGGCAGGACATTAAGGGAAATCACCTGGGAGAGTAGGAGAAGGATGTGCTATCCCAACAACTCTACACAGTGCATCTTTCTCTCCTGGACCAACTTGGAGATGAGGGAACCAGTCTCGCTATTTCTTAGAATATCCTGCTGGGAGTTCTGTTGCCTCGTTTCAGGTTGTGCTGCTATCTCAGCATGCCACAGACTGCATAGCTTGTGATGAGCAGAAATGTAATTGGCTTGTGGCTCTGTGAGGTTCGGGAGCCAGTGTCTGGCTAGCGTCTCCTTCCTGCCTTATCCCATGGTAAAGGGCAAAGAGAGGATGAGCAAAATCATTATTTCACAGGACTTTATCCCCACACAGATGAACCACTTGCACGATTACACCCTTAATCCATTCATGAGGGAGATTCTTCAAGGCCCGATGACCTCTTTAAGACATTAATTCTTACTAATGTTACACTGGAAAGTTTCAGCATGAGTTCCGTAGGGGGCATTCAAACCATAGCAATATGACATTTGAGTATACAGTACTGACTTTAGCATTTAGTACCCCAATCTCAAGAGACACAGAGGCCTGTTCATCACCCTGCCACATTGGTATCTCTGCTCCTGCCTCATTCCATGAGTATTTACTGGTAGAGTTTGCTTTCCTTTTTGTTTGTTTGTTTGTCCGTTTATTTATTTATTTATTTTTGAGACAGGATTGCCCTGTAGCCCCAACTGGTCTGATACTCACTATGTAAACCAGACTGGCTTCTGCCTCCTGAGTGCTGGGACTAAAGGTGTGCACCCCGGGCCCCTATCCTGTCTCATTTTTAACTTCCCTGTATCATCTGTTATAGATACATCTTTTATAGACAGTGATTTTTTAAAAACCTAATGCCTAAGCATCTGTATTTTTGTTTTATTTATTTTTATTTTATATGTATGAGTGTATTACCTGCATGTGTGAAAGTGCACAACAGCCAGAGAGCATCGGATCCTCTGGTACTGGAGTTATGGATGGTTGTTAGCCACCATGTGAATGTTGGGATTTGAACCTGGGTCCTCTGGAGGAGCAGTTAGTGCTCTTAACCACTGAGCCATCTCTGCAGCCCCAGCATCTGTATTTTAATTGGGTACATTTAACTCGTTTACTGGGACTTGGACTCATCCCTGCCCTTGTTTTTCTGTCCTCCCTGCTTTCTGGTTGTCCCCCCCACCGTTGAATGAATTATTTGAGTTTTCTTTGTTCATTTTTTTTCTTGGCACAGTTTGAAAATTAGGTGGCTTATTTCTCTTTTAATGGCTTCCATTACTATTTTAACATTCGTATTTTTTAAAAAATTCAAGTCTACAAGATGTCTAGCATCATCTATATGCCCTAAATAATTTAAGAACTATAAGAAGATTTTACTGTTTTCTGAACTCAATTCTCCCCCATCACACTTGTGCATTTAAATTTTCTTAAATTTCCACTGGTTTGTTATATATCTTTTATAACCTTTGTTATCGTCCAGGCTATCTGATCGCTAATGTAATGTTGTCTCCATGAATAGACTCTGAATACAGGAACATCTTCTTTAGGACTCTACTACTTTATCTTTGCTTTGAAGGTTTTATAAAGGCAAACTGGGGTGGTTACCCCTAGAGAGGCAGCGAGCACACTGGTGGCGGGGGCTGTGGCTGATCCTTAGCTGGCATCCTCGCTCACCTCCCCATGATCAGGAGGACCGTATTTCCCTTCCTTTTTTTCTAGACCTGCTCTCATTTGAACATGGTCCCCACCACTTTTTCCAAAGCTCTACGCCTCTACCGCAATTCTTATTATTTGACTTCCCAATGCTTTTTGTACTTAATGGTTTGAATGTAGGACTCATGAAGGCAGGAGTCCCTGCAGCCATGAAGCATGCTCACACTCATGAATTCCCAGCCGCAGT
Organism: Nannospalax galili; assembly: GCF_000622305.1. Lineage (NCBI taxonomy): Eukaryota > Metazoa > Chordata > Mammalia > Rodentia > Spalacidae > Nannospalax > Nannospalax galili. The sequence continues at coordinate 2,207,185 of NW_008345000.1, forward strand.
CATTGTCCCCCAGGGAAATAGGAAGTCCCTTGGTCCATTGCCACCCAAGGCTGCTTGTCCTACTGTGTGGCTAATCAAAGGAGCTTCCACACAGTGTATTATCACTCTACGGTCTTTGACTCTTGGCTCTCTGATTCTCCAGACCTTATATGAAGGATGGTCTTTTTTGGGTCCTCAACCCCGGGCTCTGGCACCCTCTAGTGGCCATTTCTAGGAGTGCAATGTCAGCACAGTTCACCCTGGCCTGCCTGCTGCTCTCGGAAGGCTTCACTTTCCGCGGGTCACATAGCCACTTTTCTGTTACTCTAATAAGTACAAGAGTCATTGGCTTGCAAGAGAAAAGATTGGCTTTGAGGGTTTCAGTTGGCCGAGCCATTGCTTTTGAGCCTGTGGTGACACAGAAAGTAGTTGATTTTGTCTTGATATTCCACTTTAAGGTGGAGACTTTTCTCTACAAGAATGGTTTAACAGTGGCATAAACCTTTGGAGCAGATATAGAGATTGCTTTAATGACAGTTCATTTTTCTAAAATAGCTTGATTGGAAATGTTTTGTGTATGTCTCTTTTTAAAAAAATCACCCTCAGCTTCTTTACGCTACTTAGTTCATGAACTTGCTATCATAAAACTTCGCTCCTTCCTTAAAGTACTTCTAAAAATGATCTTATGCCTGAGCCTGTAAAGTAGGAAGACTTTCAGAGACATTTCAGCCACAGAAAGCGGGGGATGTCTGCAGCTTGTCCGGTGCCATTCTAGAAGCAGTGACCAGGATCGCTTTCAGACTGTCAGAGCCCAAATCCCATCAGATATGAAGAATTACAAATGGCTTCTAGAGTTGTCTTTTTTTTTTTTTTTTTAGCTTTGGGGGGGGGGGAAGTTGTCTTTTTTTTTTTTTTTTTAGCATTGGGGGGTGGGGAAGGGATTGACACACATGGCAATCAGAGGAGAACTTGCAAAAGTTGGTTCTGGGGATCAAACCAGGTGGTCAGGAAGTGGCTCCTGCTGAGCCAACTCACCAGGCCAAATATTCATTTTCTTGAGGGGATGAAAACATAAGTAGTTTAAATGTGTTTTCAGAAATATATGTAAATAAAAAGTAAAGTTGGAGAGCCCCCAGCCCATTCCTGTCCTTCCCGTCCTGGCTTTCAATTGCTCAAATTGGTTCTCCTTCCCCATAAGTACTGTCTGTGAGTTCTGGGTTTCTAGCTCCAATGGCAGCTTCCCGGCAGCCAGGGAAAGTAAATCATAAGTGCCAAGAAAACCTGTGGGAACTTGGGAGGACTTAGAAGGCCATTTTATCTGGACAGTTATTTCAGAACAATACTACCTATCTAAATAGAAAACTTAATAATAGCAGCAGGAGTAAGGGGTAAGTGTTCAAATTAGTGGTCAAAGGTTTTACTCTGAATTCTGTCATGGCCTACCTAGTTCACTTGAATGAGGGAGTCACTCTATGTAAGTCACAAAATCATCATATATAATATGGCAATAATAATGTAATGTATTAAATTATGTTTGTATGTCACACATAAATATATAACAAATTATTATTGCCTTATAGGATTAGTTAGAAAAATAACTGAAGTAAAAGAATAAGCTGAGTTTGGGGGTGCATGCTTTTAATCCTGGCACTCGGGAGGCAGAGGCAGGTGGATCTCACTGAGCTCAAGGACAGCCTAGTCTACATAGTGAATTCCAGGCCAGCTGTGGCTATAAAGACCCTGTCTTAAAAGAAACAAAAATAAAAATGAAATAGTGAATAACACTTAGCACGGGTTCTGCATGCAATAAGCACATGGTAATGTGAGTTGTTACCGCCTTCACCTCTCTAGCAAATGTCCCTTCTAGAATGCAATGCTGAGGCAGCCTGCTACTCTTGCACAGCAGAGGTTTCTTTCTAATTTTATTTTATTTTTTGTTCTTTCCATTTGTACTCACAATAATTAATATGTTGGAGCATATAGTGCTATCAAAGTATCTTTACTACCGAAAATCATTAGTGATTCTTAAGGAGTAATTCTTGCATAGTTGACTTTTACTCTGTTCTTATAGTATGTCTACCCTGGATAATGACTTCTTTCAGGGCACAGCTGAGCGAAGAGCCTGGTGTCCTAAACACCAGTCTTCTAGAAGAAAATGGTGGCTCAGTCCTACCACAACCTACTCCCTCCTGAACTTTGCAAACATTTCCTTCAAAAGAACAAAGATGATCTGAATAATAATTTTAAAAAAATCCATCAGTGATCTAACTCCCAATGCACAAATCTCAATGCAAATGTATAAGTAACATGAAAACCAAGGCAACGTGCCTTCTCCAAAATCTACCAATCCCAGAGAGTGGGAATGGAGGACATATATATCAACATAACAAAGGCTATATATGACAAATGTACAGCCAACATCATACTAAATGGGGGAAAGCTCAAAACATTGCCACCAATGTCAGGAACAAGACAAGGGTGCCCACTTTCTCTACTCTATTTAAAGATTTTATTTATTATTTTTATTTTATGTGTATGAGTGTATTTCCTGCACGTGTATAAGTTCAGCCATGTTGTACAATGCCTGTGGAGGTCAGAAGGCATTGGATCCCTGGAACTAGAATTATGGACGGTTGTTAGCTGCCATGTGGGTGCTGGGAATCGAACCCGGGTCCTCTGCAAGAGCAGTCAGTGCTCTTAACCACTGAGTCATCTCTCCAGCCCCTCCCCCACTCTTATTCTGTACCATGCTTGAACTCTTAGCCCAAACAAGGGACGAACTAAAGGGGAAACAAATAGGAAAGAAAGAAGTTAGAGTATTTATCTGGAGTATCTTTGTTTGAAGGTGATTCTATGCATAAGAAAATCTAAAGGGTCTGCCAGGAAACTCTTAGAGCTGATAAACACTTTCAGCAAAATGGCAGGATACAAAATTAACATACAAAAATCTGTAGCTTTCCTTTATACTAATGATAAACAAACAAGAAAGAAAACGGGAAAACAATCTCATTCACAATAGCCTCAAAAACAACGAAATACTTTGGAATAAACCTATCCAAGGAAGTGAGAAACCTCTACAAAGAAAATTTTAAGGCACTGAGAAAAGAAATTGTGGAAGACACTAGAAGATGGAAATACTTATCGTGCTTGTGTATTGAAAGAATTATTATTATGAAAATCACTGTCACACCAAAAGCAATCTGCAGATTTGATGCAACCCCCATCAAAATTCTAGCACCATTTTTTTCAAGAATAGAAAAAAGTCTGTTTTCTTTTTAAATGAATTTTATTGAATTTTTTCAGGGGACATACAATATATTTTGACCATATTTAGACCCGCTCCTCTGTCTGTACTCCAGCAGTTTGCATGTCCTCTGTCATATATACTAAGGCCTCTAGAGTCAAGTTTGTGTCCCCAAATGTCCTTCATGTGGGTCCATCCCTGGAGGCTGGTTAACCAATCCAGTGTCACACTCTTTTTTAAGAAAACAAAACAAACTCTCCCTCTCCTGGTAGTTTATCTGTCACCAATAGTCCCTCAGCTAAGGCTGGGGCTTCTTACCCACTTCCCCATTTCTATGCTGGGATTTAGTATGGATTGAGCTTGCACGTTGTTACCATTGCTATAAGTTCATGTGAGCATCTTCTCAGCTGTCTGGAAAACTCAGTTTCCATGTGGTCATCAACAACCTCTGGCTCTTAGAATCTTTCCGTCCTCTCTTCTACAATGGGCCCTGAGCCTTGAATGGCAGAGAACTGACATGGTGTCCTATTCAGGGATAAGTCCTCTGCAGTCTCTTATTCTCTGCACTTTGGCCAGTTGTGGCTTTGGGGTTTAATCACCACTTGTTGCACGAGGAAGCTCTGCTGGTGAGAGATGAGAGATGCTCTAATATTCTTTCCACCCCCTGTTCCCCTGGAGCAGTAGTTGCCAGCACAGCCACACATTCCTGGTCAACTTCCCCTTCCATTGGTCACCTCGAAAGTTTGAGCCTTCCTCAGCTGGGGTTCCCAGGCCTCTATCATTTTCCTCCTTTTCCAGTGTCTTCCCTGACAGCACCAACTTTGCATGGATTTCATTGGTCTCATGCTAAGTGAGTGCACATGTGAGCTAGGTTTGGAGCCGGTCAGCATGTCAAGGCTGCGGTCCAATATCTCTCACTGCTTGTATTTTGTGGCCTTTCCTGGCAATAAAATACTTTAATTTTTGTTTTATTTTTATGATATAATAATTTCGAGTTCACTTCCTTGTTTGCTATTTAACTGCACAGCTGACCCACAAACAGCTGCAACCAGGACATTGTATCTCACAGGTCCACCCTCTTGTCCATCCCTCTCAAGTATCTGACTAGTGACCAAGCTACTTTCTTAGGTAGCACCATCCTAAGTCTAGGAGATGGGGGTGGGGATGTTGGGGACAAGGGTAGGTCTCCATTCACATTTCCCTGGCTCCTGAGCCCTGGCCACTGGACTAATGGTGAAGTGAGGGCCAGGCCTCCCTAGGGAGGGAGGAAGCCACTCCTGATGTCACATGCCTGGCAAAATCTTGAGTCTCATCCTGATTTCTGCCAGGTATCCCTGGTGCCACATGCACTGGATGCCTGATGCTGGTACTCGTGACTGAGATCCTGGGCTGGCAGGCTCACACTTCACTGCTGCATCTTCGCAGGACACCAAGGGTTCTGACAAACAAAAGGCCTGGACAGCAGGTCCAGAACTTCCCACACAGCAAAAGCAGGGTCTGTGGATAATCGAACTTAATCATGTCTGGTCCCACTACTGAACTTTACTTTTGATTAGAATAGAGTTTCACCTCAATTCTTCTCTACAAAACCCAACCAAACAAAACGAATAAAAGCAAAAGAACCCCAAAAGGAAAAGGCACCCGTTTTACTCCAGGAACTAGATACAGAACTTGTTTTCTGTGGATTTTTTTAAATGTTTTTGTCTTCTTTGTCTTTTTTTTTTTTACTTTGTAAATAAATTCAACGTACAGATTTTAATAAAGAATGGATGCTGTTTGAGGAAGCTTGCTGGGGGGCTGGGCAGGGCAACGGTGCTTTCCCCACCCACCTCAATCTGTTTGCCCATCCTGAAGCTTCAAGTTGGGCGGAAAAGCCGAAACCCTATGCAAGAGGTCTGCTCCCGCCCCGACCTCCAGGCTCAGTGAGCTATGGAGAGAAAGCTGAGAAGACAACTTACTGCAAAACCGTTTTAAACAGAAAACATTCACACACATTAATGTGTGCACATGTCCAGACGCTGACAATATGAGCTTGGAAACATCCGGGCCAAGCTGTGCATGGGGGCAACGGCTCTCACACCCTCCCGTCCTTGGACATAGGGTGCAAGGGAGTCCTGGCTTTCAAGGCGGGGCAGAGCCCCACCTGCACCTGGCTTTCAAGGCCTCTGTTCAAGTCCACCTTGGAAACCTGAAACTGATAAATACTACAGTGAAAAGGCATCTTTAATATACTTTCGAAAAATATCTGAAGTAATTTGCTAAGGTTGAGTGTGATTTCCCTTTGAGGGTACTTTGTCCTTGCAGGGTGGGGGAGGCAGCCGGGGAGGACTGGGTACTCCGGCCAAGGGTCGGCCTCAAGGACAGCCTTGCTGCGGTCCCCATAGCTATATCCTCCTTGGCCGGATGTTGTGGGCTGCGATGAGGATGAGGTGGGGTACGCTTTCGATGACCTGCACTTTGGTCCAGCATTTCCCACGCTTGCTGTGGCGGATCGGTCTTCCCAGGCCTGGGTTCTGGCGCTGCGCGTGCGCAGAGTAAGCTTTGCCCAACTACTGGGGGGAGTGCACAGCGCAACCTCCCGTGCTACTCCACCGTAAAGTCTCCCCGGGAGAACTGCTTGGTGCCGACCGCACCCCTGCCTTTGCCTGGATGAGGGCGAGCTTCATGCCTTCCTCCTTCCTCCGACTCCAGCTCAGCTTAGCTCTTCCGCAGCACCTTCGCACCGGGAGGAAGTCTGACTTTGCGGTTCTGCTGCGTTGGTCATTGAGCCCTTCTCCCCAGGAGCCCGCCTGCCCGTGAGGGCCTTTTTCAGGGCTTGAAGGACGGGGTGGACTTTCGGGAGGGTCTGCTGCTTGGAGGTTCTAGTTTGGGGGAGGTGCCTGGGGAACCTCCGCTGGCGTCCCTGACCGTCTCTCCCTGGGATCTGATGGCGCTTTGGATGGCATCACCAGCCTTTTCCTCTTCTGGCTTCCTGTAGGGTCCAGCTGAAAGTTTCCCCTGACCTTTGACTTCCTGCAGGGCCAGAGTTCTCTTCCTGAAGCGGGGAAGGCATCCCAGAGCGTTTGTCTGGGCTCCTGCAGGGATAGATCTTTGCACCTCACTTTCTCGCCGGTGCGGGGCCTCCCCCGGCCCTCTGGTCCACTATCTCCTGGCCCAGGGCCTTTGCTGCCCACCGCACAGGGCTTGGACGTCTTCCTGCTTGCAGCCTGGCCAGGCCCGGCCCAGCCCCACCTTCTTCCCTCTGGTGAGCACCCAGGAGGGCCACAGCTTCCGCCTCTCAGCTCCTGCTTCCTGCCTCCAGGAGCTGCTCACCACAATGATGCAAAATAGAAATGCTTCTGGGTCCTATTGCCAGAAACCAGATTCCCCACTTCGGTTTTTTGTTTGTTTGTTTGTTTTTGTTTGTTTGTTTGTTTTTTGTCTTGTTATAGAACATTTATTTTCCCATGAAACACTCGAGTTTAGGTCAGTGAGAAATCATTTTAATCAAAGAATTTTACAGTTTCTTCCCACACATCCTGCTTTGACAGCTCTTTCACGAAGTTTAAACAAAAGCCTCTTGTTCCCGAAACCACTGCTGTGCACAGCACCTGCCACCTCAGCCCCTCCATCTCTCATGAAGGGCTTCATAGACATCGTCCTTGGTTTGCACTGAGACGGTAACAGAAGGACCAGATTTGGGGGCCGCTTTGGCGAGAGGCACAGCAGAATCATCCTCCCACTTTCTCTGGGGGAATAGCGGTAGCCCCTTTATTCTGCCCACGAACTCTCAGTGCAGTGGGCACAAATCTGGTAATCCCTGCCTTGGGTTTGGTGATCTGTGGCCTGGCACTGATGGTTGCTGTGACTTTCTTCTGGATGGTGGCTGTACTTGCATCGTCCTCCTTGAATCAAGTTGGGAGGAGCGCTTAATATCCCTGGGTTGGGCCAGGGAGCTGGTGGGAAAAGCCCAGGTGGAGATCCTAGGGGAGGCACCAGAGGTGGGCACATCATGTCAGGCCGAGATGGAGGGATACCTGGAGGTGCAGGAGGAGGTAATCTTGCTGGGGGCCCTCGAGGAGGAGGATCTGGGGGAGGGCCAGGAGGTCTGGCTGGTGGTGGTCCTGGAGGTAAAGTCATGGTAAAGGCCCTCGGATTCCAGGTGGTCTAAGGAATAGGGGCACCCCTGGAGGTGGCCCGGGAGGCCATAAAGGTGGTCCTGGCATGGGTGGGGCTTGTATCTGAGAAGGAGGAGCAGACTGTGGGGCAGCCTGCAGCTGTGAGGAAGCAGTTGCACGGTCCGAGTGAGAATCCCCTTTGTGCTGCTTCTGTGACAGCCTTTCCACTTCGGAATCATCAGAGTCGTCCTCATCATCTTCCTCTGAAAATTCCCTCACTTCCCGTCCCTCCTCGGGGGCTTCCTGGCTTGCCACTTGAAGCATCGTGGCTTGGAGAGGAATTAGCTCCTCCTGCTCTTCTTCCGGGATTTTCCAGGCATATCAGTGTATCATACGCTGAGACCTGACTTCTCTTCAGGGTTGTCCCTCTCACTGTCGTCACGATGCACAAACTCATTGCTCTCACTCTATCCGTCGGACCTGTACCCATGACTGCCGTCGGTGCTGTGGTCATTCTTATCCTGGATGCATGTCCTCAGGGAAGCCGTCATCCTCACTAGTGCTGGAGACCCGCAGAGCAAGCTCGGGACTATACAAGGGGGAAGCTCTAGGGCAAAGCCCACTTTGTGGCCATACATCTGCAGGACTTGGGGAGGAGGCTGGCCCAGGTGGGGGGCCAGGAGGCTTTCTGCCGGGGGCAAATGTGGAACACCATGTCCGAGAAGAGGGAGGAAGAAACCGCTTGTCCCGGATTTTCTTAAGGATGGAGGGTGACTGGCCAGGAAGCCACATGTCCTGGACCAAAATGTTGGAGAGAGGGGGTGGCATATCTGGCAATGTTCTCTATGCCACGTACTGGGCATTCTTGACAGCACCAAAACACTAGCTAAGCTGGGCCCTCTTCTGTTCCTAGGCCCCTCCTAGCTTTCTCAATTCTTTGTAACTATTTGGATTTTCTTTTTCATAAAGTCGTAGAATTCATCCAAAGGTTTCAGTTTTTCAAGCTTGTCCTTCAGGACTTTCTCATTTAACTGTGGCTGTTGCACTTGGTTAAACTCCATTTTGTCCAATTTATCCATGTCCCGGATAATCTGATTGGGATCCTTCATCTTTGCATCTTGTGCCCTCATGCGTTGCTTTTGTTTTTCTCCAATTCTCTTTCCCTGGCTTGCTTTCGAGCTTGGTCTGCGGGGTTCATAAATTTCCCATTTTTGGTGGATGATGTTGATCTCCGTCTCATGTTGACAATCTGTATGTTTACTTCATCTTAAAAAGTAAAAAAACTGGACTGTGAGGCTTCAGAGATGGAGAGGTCAGGCTGCTGCCCAAGGGGCCTTCACCTCTGCCCCTCAGTCAACCACCCTGCCACCACCATCTTGAAACCTCTCCTTGCCCTCTCTGTTTTTAAGCAGTCCAGGAGCCCCGCCCATATCATGGTATCACCCACTTCTAAGGCGTGTCTTCCCACTTTAATCCAATCCAAAAACACCCTCTCACCCATGCCCAAACATATTCTGCCTTCTAAATTTTTCTAGATCTGTGTAGTAGACAGAACCTGGTTTAAAATAACCAAGTACAGTTGCTGTCTGAGTACAAATCTTAATGTCAGGAACTAGAACATTGGAATCAGACTGTTCACACACAGATGGCAGAATGTTGGCCCTTGGTGTCTAATACCTTTCTCCAACATATAAACATGTCCTACACCCCTAGGAGTAAGTTTTTCTTATTGCTGGCAAGTTTGTCCTGGAATCTGTCAACTAACAATGCTTTATTTATCCCTGGTTGCCTCAGGATACAGGAGACAGGAAATACACAAGCAGCTCTCACCTTCCCAGTATTTCTGTACTCAGTGTCTTTTGCCCAGAGTCCTTTACCTCACTCCCAGTTCTAATGACTACACCTAGTAGTCTCATGGTGAGAAGGAGTCATAATATGACTAATTATCCTAACTTGATGGATTTAGAATCCCCATGGAAACACACCTGAAGGTGTTCCCAAAAGGCAGGAGGATAGCCTACTCCGGATGTGGGTGGCTGGCACCATCTCATGGACTAGGCTCATGCACTCAATTAAAAAATCAAACAGTATGAGCATTCACTTCTCTCTGCTTTTTCTGGTTACAATGTGACCAGCTGCCGCCTTCTCCCTTTGTCATTCACCACCAGCCCATAGACAGAGTCCATTCCATTGACCTCTTAACCAAATAAACCCCTTTCTGCCTTAAGTTGCTTCTTCAGAAGTATTTGACCCTGAAGAGGAATAGCTAGGGAATGAGGGAGTTGCATAAGTCGGTCTGACTGCTTCAAGCTGAGGGGTGTAAGAAGCATTAAATATTAGTTGTCTTTCAAACCCTGTGAAACTTGGAGCTTGGTTTGTGACAAGGAATTCTAATCTTTTAATCCCACCATACCCTGTAAGACTTTTGTTTAAGGAAAGGCCCTAATACATTCCTGAGCCTGATGGCCTGGGGCAGTGGAGCTCCTCTCCCTTCTCACCCATTCCTTTAAACTAGCCAACCTCCAAGACTGAGTCCAACCCCAGCCAATGAGGAAAAGATGGTTCTCATCATTAGGGATAAAAGCCCACCAAGTTTCAGTGTCAAGTACTTACTTGCTAGATCTGACTGACCACTCAAAGCACTCTTTTGCAAAAGTAAAATCTGCCTTGCCAAGTTACTTTCTATTTGTCCATGTGTTCTTTGTATAGTATTGATGGAGTCCTTGAACCTCAGATTTTAACCGGGGTCATTAGAGGGACGGTCATCAGGACCCATTGGAAGAGAGAGTGCTCTCATTGCATAGAGCAGGAACATGGTCTTGATTTGATCTCAGGTGGCAGCTTGGGCAGTCATGTGGCCTACTGCAGCTATGCAATGCTGCACCTATATTTGGAGACAGTTAAGTAAGCACAGTGTAAAGGTTACTAAAAGGAGGATACAGATCAGGGGTCCCTGGGCAGCCATTGTCTCATGCCAGGCCATGGCCCTTCCATTTCTGAATACTTGCAAAGTTCCGAGGCCTGGTCTCTTCTTGGCTGCTTCTCTGACTCCTCCTGATGTCGATGTAGAAGCAGCACTCTCCCTGGAGGAAGAGACGGTGCCTCCCTTTTCTGCTGACAGGAAGTCCAGAGTTCATCCTGTGAGGGAGTCGACCTGATTTTGGAGGTCAGTGATGGAAGCTACAAGTTCATCCAGGGTGTCTAAGAAGGCTTTAGATGGCTGTTGGAAGGTGGAGGTGGTTATTCTGGCTATGTCTGTGCCACAGGCACAGGCGATGCCCAGTCTGGCCATAAGAGGAAGGAGTTGAGGGGAACTTTTAGGGCAGGAGGGGGTGGTGAGGACAAAAGAGATGTCCTAAGTGGGACAGAGACTGGTTGCTTGGGAAGCGTTGGATGTCAGGGTACCAGAAGGGTTGGAAGAAAGACAGGCATATGTGGAAGAACAGCATAGAAAGAAAGAAAGGGGAGCTGGGGCAGAATGGGTGTGACAGTGTAAGGAAAGGAGAGAAGACTGTTGGAGTTGTGAACCAGTTGGGTTGGATGGTAATCTCATCGTCCCAAATTAGATACTTGCCTGATAATGCAGCCACTTGGATGGGTTGGCAATGGAAAGGGGGATGAGGGATATAAAGCTTAAGATGGACTTTAATTGAAAGTGAGTCAGGTGGTGCATGCCTTTAATCTCAGCACTTGGGAGGCAGAGGCAGGCAGATCTCTGTGAGTTCAAGGCCAGCCTGGTCTACATAACAAGTTCCAGGCCAGCTGGGGCTACAGGGAGGCCCTGTCTCAAAAAGACCAAAAGATTTTTTAAAGTGAGTTGGGTGGAGGGATATGTTGATGGGAGAGTTTTATTGACAGTGTCAAAGAGGGATTGGATCTTGGAGTCCGGGCGGTGCTGGATGAGGGGAAGCGCATCCAGGGTGTGGCAGGGGAGGTGTGACTAAGAAATGTTAGTGCCCTGGGAAGTGGAGGATAGGAGTTTAGTGACATTTGGGGGGATGGAGGGTGGAAGATATTGGGTAGGTGGGTGGGGGTCCGGAGAACCAGAGGGTCTCCATTTACCGTCATTTCGTTTTAGGGCATTGGAAAATAGTTTCTTAGAGAAGCCTTTGTTTTGGTGATTGTAAGGGGGTTGAACTCTGAGGACATGGTTGCAGAGTGAGGTGGAAAGATTACCTAGAAATGTTGAGGGAGAGGAGGAATTGGGGAAGTGAGATATCCAAAGGGGGGCTGTGTGAGGAAGAGAGTGTCAGTTGATATGGGTCCCCATAAGGGGCATTGAAAGGATTCAAAGTTGGGCATCTGTCAGCTGGGGATAGTTTACGGAAGTAAGCCAAATGAGAAAACTGTCAGTTGAATTGATAATTGGAGGAGGGAGACAGCCCTTCATTAAGGGTTGTGGAGAGAGTAGGGGATTGTGAGGGGTGGACAAGTTGAGGTTTTGAAAGGTCAGTTATAGGTATGGGGTTTTTGGAATTGGTCAGTTGTTAGATTCATGGTTGAATCTCTCCATGAGGAGAGTAAAATTGAGATGGCCAGGAACCTTTGGACCCTAATGAAAATGCAAACTCCTCAAAAGAGAAGGTGGAGTTACTGGGTTTTAGAGTTGGTGGGTTCAACTAAGGAGGGGCATCCAGCTAGCTGTTAGGAGCCTAAATCAAGGGGAGAGTGAGAAGGCCCAGGGGTGCCCTGGCCAGGTATTTATTAGTCTGGAAACTGGGAAGAAGGTGGAGGGAAGTGGATAAAGGGCCAAGGAGAAGTATTGTACCTGGTCTGGGGCGAAAGGGACGAACATTCCTTGTGGTCAGAGGTCTTGTATGGCATCCAGTAGTCCATCAAATGTGGTGATGGGTAGAGGGACCAGCCTGGGATGCTGTTGTATCTGCATCAGAACTGCTGCAGGGTGAAAGCCATTAGAAGGGCTTATGGTGGGGAAGCCTGTTCTGGTGTAGGTGGGAGTTTCATTATTTTTAGGGAGCAGGGCTGGTTGGGATTCCTTGGAAAGAAGAGGGGACCTTTTTGAGGCATGAGCTATGGATGCAGGCGACTGTCCTTGCAGTTTGAATGTCATGGGTGTGGTTAGAAGGACTGTAGAAGGCCCTTCCCATTTTGGCTGTAAGGGCTCATGGTGAAGGTAGGCGAGGAGCATAAGAAGGTAAGGAGAGGGTCCACTATGGAGGGGGAGAACAGGGGATGTAGTTGGGAGTCCTGGAACAGGGGCCACCATATGTGAGCTCAAAGGGACTGAGCATGAGAGGTTTCTTGGAGAGGGAGCAGAGTTTAAGGAGAGCTAGAGGGAGTAGTTCTTTCCACTCTGGATGTGTCTCCATGTTTAGTTTGGTAAACGTTTATTTAAGGGTCCTGTTGGCCCTTTCAACTTGCCTGAGGACTGTGGTCAGTGTGGTTTGTAGTATTTCCAGGATATGTGGGAATTGGACTATGGACTGTGTGAGATTAGAAACAAATTCTGTTGGACTGTAGGGAGCTGGGTAAACAGAAATGGGGAATCTTCCCAGAAGAGAGGGAAGAAACTACGGATGTCCTACTCCTAGTCGTGGGGAACACCTCAACCCATCCAGTAAAGGTATCTACAAGTACCAAGAGGAATTTGCTTTTTTACAGGAGGCATAGAAGTGAAATCTGTTTGCCAGTTAATGCCTAGAAGGTGCCCTCTAACCCGATGAGTCAGATTGGGGGGCAGGGCGGCTGACATTAGTATTTGGGTTAGATCACTGACAGACCTGACAGGAGATAGTGAGTTCCTGCAAGAACTGTTTGTCTTTGGAGTGGGCTGGAATTGTGTGTTTAGAAAAGAGAAGAGGGAGGTGTTATCTGGGTGGAAAAGGACTGATGGTAGGAAATAGTATCAGAGGTAAAGGGAGGTTTTGATTGTGGTTCTGCAGGGATGAGGTTGAACAAACGCTGGGGAGTGGGGTGGCTCTGAGTGCTCTCCTTAGCCAGGTGATCAGCCTCATTATTGGCAGTGGAGACGTATTTGCCATCCTTTTGATGCCCTCTACGGTGAACAACTGCCATCTTTGTTGGATTGGTCATGAAGAAGCATGCCGTTGACTATAGGATTCCCTTCTAGGTGAGAAAATCCCTTTCTCTCCATATCAAAACATTGGAATGGAGAATGAATGATGTAGGCATATTTTGAGTCTGTGTAGTTACAAGTTGTCCTTTGAGTCTGAGAGCCTGAGTGAGAGCTATAAGTTCAGCTTATTGGGAGGAGGTGTGAGGTGGCAGGGACACTGAATCTATGATCTTATGGGATGGGGGGGCCAGAGGCATGATCGGGGCACCCTTCCAGGATGGCATATCCTCTGGCATACAGTGAAACCTTTTGTAAGCCCCCATCTATGAACTAGTCGGTTGCCTCTAGGATGTGTCAGTTGTATGGGAAAGGGTTGAGGGCAAGGTCAAGAGTTTCAGAGCAGGAGTAAACTGGACTAAAAGATCTAGTGGGGAGGTAGAAGATATGCGGAGGAGGTCTGGATATCCAGGTTGGGGTTGAGGAGGTGTGCATGCAGGAGTAGTGTCCAGGCAGAGGATAGAGTAAGGAGTGCAGAGTGGCTGAGAAGGTCCTTTAGGGAGTGGGGAGAGAGAATTACGAACGGGCTGTGCAAGGTTAGTTTATTTCCCTCCAGAATTAGGAGGACTGCAGCTGTCATTGTCTGAAGGCAAGGGGCCATCCCTGTCAAGTTCCTTAGAGAGGTAGGCAATGGGGTGATCAGTTTCACCAGCCCTCTGACAAAGGAGGGACAAGGCCTGTCCTTTGTCTGAATAAAGTAAACTAAAGGCTCTTGTTGGGGTAGCAAGAGAAGAGGGAGCTAGGAGGGACATCTAAGGAGCCCTTAGTTGTCTGTTCAAGGTTTGGGCAGTTAGTGTAGAGTTGGGAATCCAGATATGAAAGGACTCAAGAGGCCTAACAGACAGACCTGTTTTTGTGGAGGAGAATTGGATTTCTAGGAGGTTGGCAATCATTGGAGAGGATTTTTCACTTACCTTGGGTGATCTGCTGTTCCAGGTTGAGGACTGTGGTCTGGGATGTTTGTGCCTTTTGGCGGGATACACAATTTCCCCAATAGCCAAGGCATTTAATAAAATAATTCTGTTTCACACATGTTTCTTTGAAGGGGCTGCAGCACAATAGGTCATCTACATATTGAAGGTGACTAGGTGAAAGGCATCAAGTAGAAAGATCTCTTTGTCGTGCCTGGCCAGAATAGTGTGGGCTGTCCCTCAACCTTAGGGTAGGAGTGGGCTGTCCCTCAACCTTGGGGTAGGGGTGGGCTGTGCCTCAACCTTGGGGTAGGCCTGTCCAGGTGAATTGTTGACATTTAGAGTGCTGGGGTCCTCCTGGGTGAAAGCAAACAAAATGAGAGTCGGGGTATAGAGGTAGTAAAGTGTCTTTAAGGTCCAGGACAGAGTGGCTGTCCTGAGGAGAGATGCTAGTAGGTAAGAGGGTATAAGGGTTGGGGACCACCGAATGGGTGGGGATATAAAGGTGTTTATTTTCCTGAGGTCTCAAATTAGCCTATATGAGCATTTTGGGTTTTTACTCCCAGGATGGGGGTATTATGAGGTTAGTTTTATAGGGGTGATGAGGTTAGTTTTTTGTGAGTGATCAGAGATTGGAGTCTTCTGTGGATAGCAAGGGAAAGTATGTACTAGACATGGGTGACATAGGAGTTGGGGTCCTTCAGAGAGACCCTGACAGGAGGGTGGTGTTTGGTGGTACTTTGGTTGTCAATGTCCCAAACCTGGGGATTGATGGAAGTCCCTAACGGGGGGTAGTCTCCAGTGGAAGGAGGGAGTGTTGGTTGAGCCAGAGTCTGATGTCAAACAAAAAATAGTTCTTGAACTGTAACCGGGGAGTGTGGCCCCAAGTTTAAGTCCTGTCCTAAGAGAGACATGAGTCACTGGGGCATGAAGATGGAGTGTGATAGAGTTAATTGTTCAAATGTATAGGGGACTCTAGGGGTGTGCCTGGGAAAGTGGGGGATAACTGAGACTCCAATTACAGGAATGTGGGAGCTTGAAGAAGGTCCTGACTAGGAGAGAAGGGAAAAGGATGCCTCCGAGTCAATCATGAAAGAATATTGCTAGCCACCCACCATCCCAATTATCCAGGTTTCCTCAGACAACTCGCTTTTAGTGACTGGGGCATGTGAACCCAGGCCAGCTCATGGTAGCTGGGGGATTGTTGCTGGAGGGGATGGAAGTCACCGAAGATCAGCTCTACCACCCTGGGGGCAGTACATCTTTCAGAGGACCCACTGTCCACAGAGTGGACAGGCCTTAGAGAGGGCCATGGGTTCGGGCAAGCCTTTGCACAGTCCCTTGAGTTGCCACAATGGAAGCAGGCTCTGGGAGAAGTCCACAAGGATGTGGGGCTGCTGGTAGCCTTTTGAGGTGGTCCGTGCTGAAGGGCCGAGGCCAGAAGTTGGTACTTAGCCTTTACATGTTTTTCCTTTTCTCTTTCCACCTCATCTTCCTCATTATTAAAAAGTCTTAAATGCTATGTTTGTGAGTTTCTGTTGGGAAGTCTTGGGTCCCTGCTCCAATTCATTTCCCTTCAAATTTCATGATTTTTTTTCTTTACCTCTGAGTAGAACACCACTGTGCAAATGTACTACCACGTTTTCATTATTCATTCATCAGCTGAGGAACATTTAGAGGTTTTTTTCTATTTCTTAGCTATTGTGAAAAGAGAGGCAACAAACATGGCTGGGTAAGTATCTCCGTAGTAGGGTGAGTCCTTTGGGTATGTGCCAAGGAGTGGTATAACCGGACATATGGTAGCTCTATTTTTAGTTTTTAAAGAGTATTCCACATTGATTTCTACAGGGGTTGTGCTAGTTTGCAATCCCAGCAGCAGTTAATGGGGGTTCCCCCTTTTCCACATCCTTCCCAGAATTTGGTGTGATTTGTTCTCTTGATCTTAGCCATTCTGACTGGGGTAAGATGGAATAGGAAAGTGCTTTGATTTGCATTTCCTTAATCATTAAGAATGTTGAACACTCCGTTTTTTTATTTCTTCTTTTGAGAGCTCTCTGTTCAGATCCATACCCCATTTTTAATTGGTCATTTGTTTTCTTGATTCCTTGGGTTTTTTGTGTTCTTTGTATATTCTGGATGTCAATTCTCTGTCAGGTGTACAGCTGTGAATATTTTCTCCCACTTTGTAGGCTTCCTCTTGGCCTAGTTCATTGTTTCTTTTGCTACACAAAAGCTTTTGAGTTTAATGAGATCCCATTTGTCAACTGTTGACTGTTGACCTTAATTCCTGAGCAACTGATGTCCAATTTAGAAAGTCCTTTCCTGCACCTATATCATGCAGGTGAGGCCTATGGTTTCTTCTAACAGTTTCAGCATTTCAGGGTTTACATTGAGTCTCTTTAAGCCGTTTGGAGTTGACAGGTGTACAGGGTGATTGATAAGGGTCTAGTTTCATTCTTCCACACGTGGAGATCAGTTTTCCCAGCACCATTTGTCGAGGACACTATTTTCCTCCGGTGTGTGTTCTTCTCGGCTTTGCCAAATATCAGGTGGCTGAAATTGCATGCACTCATGTTTGAGTCTTCTATTTTGTTTCACGAATCTACATGTCTGTTTTTGTGCCAATACCATGCTATTTCTATTTACTGTAGCTCTGTAATATAGTTTGAGATCTGGTATGGTAGTCCCCCCAGCACTGCTCTTTATGCTCAGGATTGCTTTGGCTATCCAGGGTCTTTTGTGATTTCCTATGAATTTTAGGATGGAATTTAGAATTTTAGGGTTTTTTTTCTATCTCTGTGAAGAATGTGTTAGGGATTTTGATTGGGATTGTATTGAATCTATAAGTTTCTTTTCATAGAATGGTCATTTTCACAATATTGATTCTACCAATCCATAAGCACAGGAAGTATTTTCATCTTGTGTCGTCTTCTATCTGCTTCTTCACAGATTTAAAGTTTTCATTGTAGAGCTCTTTAATGTTAGGTTTATTAGTAGATATTTTATGTTTTTGAGGCTATCGTGAAAGGGTGTTTCTTTCTTTGATTGCTTGTTATTGGTATATAGAAAGGTTTTATAAACTGATTTTGCATTTTGCCAAAAGTATTGATCATTTCTAGAAGTTTTCTGGTGGAAGTTTTGGGATCTCATGTATAATAAATGTATCATCTGTAAATAGGGATAATTTGACCTCTTCTTTTCCACTTATTGCCCCTTTAATTTAGTTCCCTTGTCTTATTGCCCTAGCTAGAGCTTCAAGCACTGTATTGTAAAGGAGTGGAGATAGTGGACGGCCTTGTCAGATTCCTGATTTTAATGGGAGTGCTTCTAGTTTTTCTCCATTCAGAATAATGTTGGCTGTAGGTTTATTGTATATAGCCATAATTATGTTGAGGTATGTTCCCTCTCGTCCAATTCTCCCTAGGATTTTTATCATGAATGCATGTTGGATTTGGTCAAAGGACTTTTCTGTTTATTGAGATGACCATGTGATTTTTGTCTTTAGATCCATTTATATGATTTATTACATTTATTGACATCCATATATTGAACCATCCCTGCATCTCTGGAATAAAGCCAACTTGATCATGGTGGATGATCTTTTTGATATATGTCTGTATGTAATTTGTGAATATTTGTTGAGAATCTTTGCATCCATGTTCATTAGGATATAAGTCTATAGTTTTCTTTTTTTGTTGTTGTTGTTGTGTCTTTACCTGGTTTGGGTATCAAAATAATACTGGAGTTTGGGAGTTCTCCCTCTGTTTCTATCTTTTTTAACAATTTAAGTAGTATTGGTTTTAGATCTTCTTTGAAGTTCTAGTAAAATTTTGCTGTGACTCCATCTGTACTTGGGCTTTTTTAGTTGGGAGGCTTTGTGTTACAGTTTCTTATTTGTTATGGGTCTGTTTAAGTTGTTGATCTCTTCTTTGTTTAACTTTGGTGGTTCCATTGAGTTTAGAAATTCATCTTTTTTAAGATTTTCTAATTTAATGGGGTAAATGTTTTAAAAGTATTCCCTTATGATGTTCTAGATCCTTTGGTGTTTATTGTGGTGCTTCCCCTTCCATCTCTTATTTGTTGAAGTTGCTCTTTCTTTCCTTTGGTTGGTGGGGCTAAGGCTCTGTCTGTCTTGATTACCTTTTCAAAGAACCAGCTCTTAGATTCATTGATTCTTTGAATTTTGTTTTGTTTGTTTCTATTTCATTAATTTCTGCTTTAATTTTTATTATTTCTTCTCATTTGCTGGGTTTGGGTTTGGTTTATTCTTGCTTTTTCAGATTCTTGAGTTGTAACATTAAATCATTTATTTGTGCTGTTTCTGATTTTTGATGTAGGCGCTTGGAGCTAAAGGTCCCTCTTAGGACTGCTTTTAATGTGTCCCAGAGGTTTTGTTATATTGTGTTTTCATTTTCATTTAGTTCCAGGAATACTTTTATGTCTTTGTTGATTTCTTCTTTGACCTATTCATTGTTCAGGAATGTGTTGTTTAAGCTGCATGAGTTCTTGTAGTTACTAGAGCTTCTTTTGCTGTTGATTTTGCTATATTGCATTGTGGTCTGATAGACTACATGGAATTATTTCAGTTTTTTGTATTTGTTGAGGTTTGTTTTGTGCCCCCATGGTCTATTTTAGAGACACTTCCATGGGCTACTGAGTAGAATATGTATTCTTTGGTGCTTGAGTGGAATATTCTGTAGATGATTGTTAGGTCTATTTGATGTATGATATCACTTAATTCAGATGTTTTTCTATTTATTCTTTGTTCAGATGACCTGTCTACTGGAGAAAGTGGGGTATTGAAGTCAGCTACTATTACTGAGTTGGGGTTAATCTGCATCTTAACATCCAGTACTACTCTTTTAATGAAATTGGATGGACCAGAGTTTGGTGCATGTATATTTATGATTGTAGTGTCTTCTTGATCAGAATGAAGTGAATCTTCTTTATCTCTTCTGATTTAATTTTAGTTTGAAGCCTATTTTGTCAGATATTAAAATAGCAACACCTGCTGTTTGGCAGTAGGGTCTTACCTTCAAGTTCTGCTTGTTTCTTAATGCCTTTTACTTGGATTTTTTTTTCTATCCTTTCACCCTAAAGTAGTGCCTATCCTTGAAGGTGAGATGAATTTCTTGTAGACATTAAAAAGATGAATTTTTTTTTTCTTAATTCATTCAACTAACATGTGTCTTTTGACTGGGGAGTTGAGGACATTGATATTTAAAGTTATTATTGAAAGGTGTGTATTGGTTACTGTTCTAGTTTGTTTCTTCATTGCTGTGACAAAACACTCTGACCAATACCAACTTGGGGAGGAAAGGGTTTATTAGGCGTATATCTTCCAGGTCACAGTTCATCACTGAGGGAGCCCAAGGTAGGAACTCAGGGCAGGAACCTAGAGGCAATAACTAGAGCACAGGCCATGGAGGAATTCTGCTTACTGGCTTGCTCCCCTGGCCCCCTGGCCCCTGATCAACCTGCTTTTTTTTTTTCTTTTCTTTTTTTTTCTTTTCTTTTTTTTTTTTTTTTTTGACTTGGGTTTTTTTAAAAAATATTTTTAGTGATAAAAATAATGGAAAATTTATCAAACTATGGGATTGTAAACCTTACATATGCATAGAAGCAAACACATACATATTTACATATGGGAAATTATTCAACCATTTGATCATTAGAGAAATACAATTTAATTTTTTTTACATTTTTTATCGATTTTTTTTTTGTGTGTGTGTATTTCATACAGAACATCCCAAACAATCTTAATCATCTTTATACCCCCATCCCAAATGGCACCCTCCCATACTCCCCACACTGGAGCCCGTATACTCTGTCATTCTTGTTACTGCCCACTGTGTTGTCAGTGCCCCCAGCCATTCCCCAGTGCAAATGCATCCACTGAGTCTAGTCAGGCTATCTAGAGTCCCTTGTTTTAGGACGATCAGCTTTTCCTCATCTAGCAGCAATCAGTTACCAACATTCCTTTAGGTAAGATTGAGGCGTGCTGTTCATTTTCCCAGTTCTATGAGGGGTTACTGTCTGCCTGAGTTTGCATGGGACCTGTGTATGCTGACACCTATGCCATAGAATCATATGAGCAGGTTCCCAGGAGCTTGTGGGACTTTGTTTCCATATGGTCAAGCCCATCCTCCCTGGCTCTTACAGTTTCTCTGCTCCCTCTTCCACGATGGTCCCTGAGCCTTGGGTGAAGTTTAAATATACGAGTCCTGTACAGGGACCATTGTTTATCAGATTCTTGATCTCTACACTTTGGCCATTTATGACCTTTTGTGTTCCTGGCCCTCCGCTGATGAGGAGCTTCATTATTGAGAACTGATCCTTAGTGTCCTCTTCTTTATCCCTGTTCTGTGTTCCATGAGCCTTAGGTGTAAAGCTTGCATTGCAGATGTGTTCCTTAGGCCTGGGCAGTTCATAGACAATGTCCGTGTGTGGCCAGTTGTGGTACTTGGTATTAGTGCTGCTGCAAAATGAGCTTCTTTGTTGAGTGGTGCCTGGGATATTTGTCTGTAAATATAAGGATACATATTTTGCACATAGTAAGAAATCCATTAGACTAGGGATGTGAGAGTTTTGGGGTTTTCTCTAAGATCTATGACCACTCCAGCCATGTGTGTTATGTTATGTTACAGTACCACACTTTAGTTTTCTCCCCTTGAGTGGGCTTTTAGGTAGCTGTTGATTGTCCCCAAGACAAAAGTGCCACTACTGCATCAATGACATAGGCTGCGCTGGCCATTCATATGGTTATTTGGTCTTGAAGCTGGTGCTGGATCCTTTGTTGATGTTTTCCCTTGGCACTTTCATAGTGTCCTCCTGTTGGGGAACCCTGCTGTTAAGGTCGACTCCTTTCTTAGCAGGGGCCTCCTGCTCTCTGCCTGACTTATCTGAAAAGTGCCTCCAAGCACGGATGCCTGACCTTTTTGGAACATGACCTCTGGCATAGTTACCTGCAAAAAAACTGCCCCCAGGTTTTTTCTATATGATAATTAGGCATTGCCCTATAGCCAGATGATAAGATCCCCCTGCCACATGTAAATAAAGCACACTGTGAGCACCTATCAGCTGAAGCTTTGGCTGCTGCCTCCACACTATATTTTCCCCTGACCTCCATGAATAAACGGAGCTGTATCACTGAATCTGACTCCCCGGAAGGTTTTTTCCATCCATGTTCACTGGCCATTGTTGCTTCTGCTCCCTTTGTTCTCGTGGGTCAGTGGCCAACAGCCCACAAGGGGAGGGAGAGACCCACATTCTCCAAAGCTATGAGACCTCGCCTTCTAGGTCAGTTGCAGCTCTACTTCTTGAAATCCTGTGTCCAATGTATGTTCTGTTTTTGGCAGTAGGGTCTTACCTTCAAGGTCTGGGAGACCATCAAGGGCTGCAGCAATACCGTGAGTAATTTTGGGAGTCTCTTGGACCACCCTGGCCCACAACTCAAAGGAAGGTATCTCCTTTCTGGCACTGTTTCTTGTTATGTAGCCTTTAGCTATGCACATGAGCTGTTAAAGAATTATACTGATCACTTTAATCTTTGGTTATACATTCCTTTTGGGTGTTTAAGACCATACAGTTGTCCCAAATAAGCCAATTTATTTTTACTCTTAAGTTAAGGTTGTTTGAGGATCTGTTCCTCAGGGGGCTTGGGAAGAGCACCTGGCTCCTTTCTTTTACCAGTTCCATCTATGCGAACATAAGTCAAAGGTCCTGCTCGACCATGTCTGGCTTCACTTGGAAGCATGAATGAGATGTTTCCTCTGTGTTGACCCTCCTCTTTGTAGACTGGACACTGGTTCAAATCCATCTGGTGGGGTCTCCATGGCCTCTCTGAACAAGAGGACAGGCGACTCACCACAGTTACAGGACATTTTGAGAGATGCTCCATAGTCCCCTGGAATTTGGTTGACCTTGGAGGGCAAGGGGCAAAACTGTCCTTTAAGTCCTTCTGACCATATTAATATAGGTCTTAAAGTATGGCTGTTAAACATCCAATAAGGTTAGTTCCACCAGTCTTCTACTTTTAATTACCATGTGCTATGTAGATAAAGCTTAGGCAAAAACCAAACGTTCTCAGATAAACCTTGACTAGACATATATTTTGTTTCTTGAAAAAACAGTGGTTAGATGTGAAGTAGGTGGCAATGCCTTAACCATATGGGTGTTGTTAGGCCCAAGGGCCTCTTCCATCCTTGTCCGGGGGAGTGCTAACCTTCTCTCCTTTCATACAACAGCCTGCTTTCTTATACAACACAGGCCTACCTGCCCAGGGGTGGCGCCACCCATGGTGGGCTGGGCCCTCCTACATCACTCAGTAATCAAGAAGATGCCCCACAGACATGGCCACAGGCCAGTCCAATGGAGACAATTTCCCAATGGAGGATCCCTCAACCGAGGTGTGCCAAATTGACACTAAAGCTGTCCAGCACACTTACTGTTATTTTGTTTTCTGTTTGTGTTCTTAGTCCTATTTTGTGTTTCTTTAATTATACCTTCGTTTGTTTTCTTTCTGTAGCCTTTTGAGTGTAGTCATTCTTTTCTTCAATCCTTTGTATTGCTTCGAGTAGTCTGTAGGGTTGGTTTGGTAGGCATGAGTGCTTTCAGCCTACTTGTGTCATAGAAGAATGTCCTTTCTCTTTAGACTATGATAGATAGTTTTGCTGGGTAAAGTATTATGGATTGGCATCTCTGATTATTTAGAACTTGGACTACTTTTCTCTAGGCTTTTCTGGCTTTTATAGTTTGCATTGAAAGGTCAGTTGTAGTTCTGATGAATTTTCCTTTATATGTGACTTGTTTTTTCCTGCAGCTTTCAGTATTCTCTCTTTGTCTGTATTTAGTGTTTTTGCTATGGTATGCCATGAGGAGTTTCTTTTCTGGTCCTCTCTATTTGGTGTTCTCTGTGCTTATATCTGTATGGGTATGTCTTTCCTTAATTTAGGGAAGCTTTTTATAATCCTGTTGAAGATCTGGTCCATGCTATTGACCTGAGATTCTTCTCCTTCCTTTATACCTAGAATGCATAGATTTGTCCTTTGCATATTCCATTGACTTTTTTTTCATATTTTTGCTTGAGCAGTCCAACTCTACAATTTCATCTTCCAGTTTTGACATTCTGTTTTCCATCTGATTCATTCTGCTGGTGAGACTTTCTCCTGTTGTTTTAAATTGGCTTATTGAGTTTTTCAATCCTATCTTCACTTCGGTTTTGACTTTTCTTCAATATTTCTCTTTTGTGAATTCACTCTTTGAATCCTGAATTGTATCTGTCACTTCATTAAGCCACATTGTATTTTCTTAAGCTTCAGGCAGTTCATTCCTCCCCTCTCAGTTCTGTGAGTCGTTTGTGTGTTCTTTACAATCCTTGCGTTCTTTGAACTTGTTTATAATTGTTCTTTTAAGTTCTGTGTCTTGGGGTTCCTCTGGGTAATTATCATTGTAGAACACTTCTATAGGACTGGAGCAACTTGGTGGGAATATATTATCTTGGTTTTTCTTATCATTTGTGTTTTTGCATTGGGACCTGGGTGTATGGACTTCTTTTGCTGGTTGTGTGTCTGATATGAAATTCTAGCCTATCTTTGCTGAGCTGAAGTTTGGTTGTGCTCGGTTGTTTTTTAATCAGGTATGATTAGTTAGTTGGTCTGTGCTTCAGGCTCTCACTTAGTTTTTTGTTGGAGGGATGGAATGGTTCCAGGCAGGCTAGTTGGGAGCTCTCCAGGAGTGTGAATAGGCCTAGCCCCAAAGCAGAAGGATGGCAACCAAGCGAATGGGTTCTGACAGGCTAGTCAGGAGCTCTCTGGCAGGGCAAGGTGGCCTAGTCCCATGCAGGACAGTGCAGACCAAGTAGGCAGGCTCTGACTAACTATGCAGGGTAAATGTGGGCCCTGGAGCCACAAGAATAGAGCTGGACCCAAAGCAGGGCAATCGTAACCCAGTGGGCAGGATCCAACTAACTTACCAGGCTAGTCAGGAGCTCTCTGGCAGTAAGGAAAAAACAATCTTAAAATTCATATGGAAACATAAAAGATCCCAACTAGCAAAACTAAACAAAACAGAACAAAAAACAAAAAACTTAAGCAATAAGAATAATACTAGAGGTAGCACTAGGCCCGATTGGTACAGAGCTATACAGGTAGACCAATGGAACAGAATAGAAAACCCTGATACATTCCCACTGAGCTATGGCCACCCGATTGTTTACAAAGATGCTAAAAATACAGATTAGAGAAAAGGCAATATTGTCAACAAATGGCACTGGACAAAGTAACTATCTACTGTGGTGGTTTGAATGAGACTATCCCTCGTAGGCTCCAATTATCTGGACATTTGGTCCCCAGTTTGTGGTGCTGGTTCTGGAGGGTCACCTTTAGAAGGTGTGGCCATGCTAGAGGAAGAATGTCACTGGGGGAAAGCTTAGAGAGTTCTTAAGCCTTGCTGGATTTCCAGTTGCTCTCTGCTTCCTGTGCCTGCTTGAAGATGTGAGTGCTTGGCTTTCTGGTCTCACCATCTCTGCTGTCATGCCTCCTGCCATTATGGACTCTTATCCCTCTGGGATTGTAAGCACAAATAAACTCTTCCTTCTATAAGTTGCCTTGGTCGTAGAGTCTTATCATGAAGCGGAAAAGTAACGAATAGATCTATACATAACTAGATCCTCATATCTCACCCTGTACAAAATCAACTCCAAATGGATCAAAGATCTTAATATAAGACCTGATAGTCTGAACTAGAGGACAAAGTAGGGGAATCATTTCAAGACATTGGTGTGACTTTCTGAATAGGACTCTGATTGTTCAAGAAATAAGGCCAGTTTGCTGGAAAAACAATGTAGCATGTGAGTTTGGAGTCAAAATGTGTCATACTTAGGCAGGGGATACAGTGCAGTCGGTAAAGCTCTTGCTCTCTGGCTTACAACCAAAAAGTATATCACTCTCGGGTCCTTCAGTTATTTTCTGGGTGATCTGGAAAAGGCATCTCTCTGGCCAACAGTTTTTCTCTGTTGTTGGAGACAATCAGAGTTCTTTTACAATTCAGATATGTGAAGTAGGTAAAAAGATCGATGTCTAGAAATGAAGAAGATTGTTTTAAAGAGCTTCTGTATCATCTCTGAGTGTGCTTAGCAGAAGTTCTACAGTCCTTTCTCCACCATATCGTCTTTGTATCTGCTCCAAGTGGCCTGCAATGTTCTCTCCCCACACTACCCGTTTTTACATGACCAACTCTTTCAATTCTTACCTCAAATATGACCTCCTTAAAAGTGTCTTCCAGTCACACTACCTAAATCTGCATTCACGGTCCCCTTTTCATTTGCTCCACATTTCTTTACACCATCCCAAATCATCTTTTTAAAATATTTTATTTTTTATATGCTTTATTTTATGCGTATGTGTGTATTGCCTGCATGTAGGTAAGTGCACCCATGCCGTGCAATACCTGCAGAGGACAAAAGAGGCTGTCAGATCCCCTGGAACTGGAGTTACAGGCAGTTGTTAGCTGCCATGTGGGTGCTGGGATTCAAACCCAGGTCTTCCGCAATAACAGTCAGTGTTCTTAACCGCTGAGCCCCATCCCAAATCATCTTGATGCATATTTGCTTGCCTGTCTACTGTTGCTCCACTACCTATGGAAATCCAAGATGCTTGAAGACAAGTCTCTTACCTATGATCCTTACCACCAGATTCTCAAGCCCTCACAATGTGTGTGGACACAGGAAATATTCCATAAATTCCTTTTGAGTGGATACGGGAACTCAACTGACATTTTTCTTCCTAACGCTTTAAATTTTTTATGCCTTTCAAATGATACTATTTATGCTGAGTATGAAGGGACTTTTTTGTCTTGATGATTACAGAAATAAAAACCTGAGACATAGAACACTAAAAAGGAGGGAAGAAAGCCAATAATCTTCAAATAGGACTCCATGAAACCAAAAACAAAAACAAAAAACTTCTCTACAGCTGTTCATCAAGTGAAGAGGCAGCGTATGAATGGGAGAAACTTTTCACCAGAATAGGAGAAACTTCTGATAGAGGGTTAATATCTAGATGATACAAGGAACTCGATTAAAAAAATGTGCTATGGAACTAAACAGAGAGTTCTCAAAAGAAGAAATACAAATGACTAACAAAAATTTAAAAAGTGCTCAGCATTCTTTGCCATCAGGAAAATGTAAATGAAAATTATTTGAGATTCCCTCTCTCACCCCAGTCTGTATGGCTTTGTCAAGAAAATGATAGAAAACATCAAGAAGATAGGTTGACAAGTGCTGGCAAGGATGAAAAGCAAATGATTGGTGGCGTGAGTATGAACTGTGGAAGCCACCACAGAAGTCAGTGTGGCAGCTCCTCAAGGAACTGAAAGCAGAATTACCGTATGACCCAGCTCTACCACTCCCTGGTATGTACCCAGAGAACTCTGTCCCACCACAGAGGCACTTGCTCAGCCATAGTTATTGCTGCCTTATTCACAGTAGCCAGGAAATGGAATGGGCTCAGACGTTCATCAGCTGGTGAGTGGATAATGAAAATGTGGTATCTATACACAGTGGAATTTTCTGAATGGAGTTCAGCCATAGAGAAAAATGAAATTTGCAGGAAAATTGATGGAACCATAAAATATGCTGAGTGAGGTAACCCAGGCCCAGAAAGACAAACATGGTGGATCCCTCATATGTGGATCCTAGTTTCAAATTTCTAGATTTATGTGCTTAACTTGAAGTGTCTGTATAAGCCAGGAAGGTAAGAAGGGGTCTTTACAGGGAGGGTAGGTAGGAGAGGCCTTAAGAGAGAAACACGTGTGATGTGAAAGTAAAGAAGGATACTAGAGGTGAAAAGGTTTAAAGAGTGATAGGAGAGGCAAATGGGAGGGGGGAAGTGGGGGGTCCATATAACAACCTGGAGGTACCCTGCATAGGTGGGTAATGGTATACCATAAATAGTATAATTTTAGGCTAGCTCAAAATTATAATTAAATATATAAAGTTTGATGTGGGTGACAAAATGGCTTAGCAGGTAAGGGTGCTTGCCACTGAACCTGATGACCTTGAG
The DNA here is from genome assembly GCF_000622305.1 of Nannospalax galili. Lineage (NCBI taxonomy): Eukaryota > Metazoa > Chordata > Mammalia > Rodentia > Spalacidae > Nannospalax > Nannospalax galili. The sequence goes on from NW_008345000.1 coordinate 2,234,571, forward strand.
TTCAATCACTAGAACTCACATGGTGGAGATAATCTCACAAGTTGTCCTCTGACCGCCACATGACCACCCCACAACCCTGCCCCCATACACAACGAATCTTTAATAGAGTTTGAATGGAGGTACCCTGCATAGGTGGGTAATGGTATACCATAAAGGCACCGGTTATTAAATGAAAATCCTGATGTCAGGCATAGGATACCTCTCATGTCAGTTGTGGTTAGGGAGACTCTCTGAGGCCCTCAAAACTACAGTGGCTGCCCTTGTTCTGATTGTCCACCAGACCTAGATGGCTGGACCCAGTTGCTGAAGACACCACACACTTTGGTTGCAGAACATAGAGAAATCAAGTTGGAACGGAGCTGGAACTATCCTCCCTGCTGGCTAGCTTTCATGGTATCTGGAATGTGCTGTACAGGCTACTGGAGAGAAAAGTCATCAGTGGTTCTGTCGGGTATATGTGTCCTCCGAGGAAGCTAGAACTGAGCCCACAGAGTCTCAGGGGTGGGTCTAGAGACCCACGCTGAGAGACGCTGAGCACACTGGGAAGAAGGAGGGGGCAGTCGCCATTTTGGGAATGGAGCAGGTGAACTGGGGGGGGGGGGAGAAGGTGTGAGGATCTCAAAGCTTAGTCAAAATGCAGAAAATGAGCCACGGAAGTTTATGCCTTTGTAATTCGCCCTTTCCAGATGTTAGAAACCATGTAAAACCCAAATAGAATGTAGTATGTCGGTTTTGTCAATCCGTATTAGGATCTGAGACCTAGGAATCCCAGAGAGTGTGAGGGTCTCTCAGGAGGGAAGGGAATTTGGCAGGACAGGTCCGAATCCATGGGGGTCTTGAATGGGGGCCACCTAGAAAGTTGAGACTCTGAAACACCCTTCCCCTAGACTAGTCATCGTACAAGGCCTGTGCTTGCCTCTCCCCTTTTCTGTCCTGTTAAGACAGGACCCAACCCTCTCTTCCTCAGAGCTGCATCTCCAGAACGACTTGGCTCTGAGGTGGTTGCTGAGCAGTGGGAGGAAAGAAGCTTAGACAGCAGAATTGGGGTGTCTTTACACTGTACTCCACCCCTCAGCAGAGCCAAGAAACCTCCATTTGAGAAACTGCGCTAGGAAGGGGTCTAAGAAAAGGCTATTCCAGATCAGGAAGATAAGAAAAGTCTAACATTTTAGGCCCTAGAGGGCACTGCTCTGTAGAGACCCAGTTCTACAGCAAAAGTGTGGGGTGGGGGAGTCTGTTATTTCTAGCATGGAAGTCTGAGTGCTGTGCGCTAACAAGATGAGTGAATAAACAGGCAGAAAGGCAGGTGGAGAAGAGATGAGGGAGAGACCAAAGAATGAGTAGAGAGTGGGGGAAGAGGAGGGAAGGAAGGCACAAAGAGAAGGGACATGTGAGCCACAAGGGAATGACTGGGCGTGAGAGAGTCTGACTCCTGGGAAGGAACTAAGAGAGGTCCAGTAGCCGAGACTGTAGCAGTCAGTCAGGGAACAGTGCCCTGAGATCTGGCTGGAGCGGAAGTAAGGATCGCTGAGCACCTAGGCCACTGGTTATATGAATGCCTTTCTGTGTATCAATAGTCACAGCTGTTTCCTGTTTGTGTCTGGTAAGTTATTAATAACAAAATCTACCGAAACTGCTGAAGGTTAGGGTCTGAACCCAGAGCCCTGCGGTGGCACCTCCTCCTACCCAGGGGCCACTATCTCTCTTGAACGTCCAAAGCCCAGGTCCACAGAGACTGCTGGAGGATCTCATTTGCACACTTCACAGTGACTGTGCCTATGTGATACAACCCTATTTAGCACAGCTTTAGACTTATAGAACATTTGCAAATTAGTAGTTTCCACACACTTGGTCAACAGTTTCTTTTGTTAGCATCTTACATTTGCATTGGGCATTTTGTTACAACTAGTGAACCAGTGTTGACACAATATTTTTTTCAGTAAGTGAACAAAATAATGGGTTTCATTACAAGTATGTGTGCACCACTGTACTTTGATCACAGTCACCCTCTATTACCCTCTTGTCTCGCCCTGCTTGACCCACACAGTCCCCTTCTGTTTTCATGTGACTATATTTATATGTACACTACAGATTACTCTCTTGTTACCCTCCCTCTCACTTTAGACTCCTTCCTCCCCCAAGTAAGATCCTCCACTTTCATGTCATGTAAATTCTAGATTCTACATGAGAGAAAACATTTGGTATTTGTCTTTCCAAGTCTACCTTATTTCACTTAGCATGATATCCAATTGCATCTGCTTTCCTACAAATGACAAAATTTTATTCCGCTTTATGGCCAAATAAAACTCTACTGTGTATATACACCACATTTTCTTTATCCATTCATCATTTAATGGACATCTGTGTTTTCTAGATTCTGGCTATTGTGATTGATGCTACAAATAAGTATGGATGTGTAAGTATGTACGTGGTATGATGACTTAGGTATGCTTCAGGCATTTTTCAGATATTCCCCTTGTAAAGTCCCCCCCCCCTTTCTCTTCTGTATTCTAGTCACTGCACAGTTAGGGGCATGCCTCTGAAATAGTGATGCATCTGCATAACCTATGGGCGGTGCTTCTGTGCAGGGAATGTGTATATTCTCCCTAATTTGCTTAATTACTCATTTATATTGGTATGAACTCATTGACATTGGTTTATATTTGAGGTTATGAGTCAACACTATGTTATTTTGTCACGTTGTTTCACTGGAAGCTCTTCTACTTGGACCCACAGCTCCTTTGACATCTCCCATTGTGGTTTTAACTGAAGGATTTACATTACCTTCTGGCACTACAAGAGCATTCTATGTGTCCCCAGCTTTGGAATTCACCATTTCTACAAGGAACCTTGGATTCTTTTATTATTAGAGAAAGGTATTAGGAACTAAAATTTGATGCCAGGTGTGCTAATTGCTACTGAGTCTTCATTGTCCCTAGATGTCCACAGCTGACCAGGTGGGAAAATATATGGGTGTGTTCTAACCTGCTCACATGCTCATATTCAGCAACGTCTCCTTAGCAACCCATCTGTGGATGTTGAGTGAGATATGAGCTCATACAGGTGCCTCTAACTCTAACCTTTGAGCACATGGGTCATCCAGCCTTACCTCTTTTCTGTCTCCTCCTCCCTCTCCAACAGTCAGAAATCTGCTTTCCAGGATCCACCATTTATTTACCTAATTCCAGTATATATTTATACTGATACCACTATGAGAAAAAAAGTTAGGAACTTGATTGCCTTTAGGCTTTGTGTCTGTTCATTGCAGTTAGGTCAGCTCCTCCTTTCTCTCCAGTCTACTTTTCCTTCATAGCTTGCATTCCAGCAGAGAACCTCCCCCCTCCCCAACCACCTAAATGACTTTCAAATTTGCTACACTACCATTCACTCTTTGTGTAAAATTTTGTGACAGTTTAAAAAGAAAAAGATTTATTTTATTTTTATTTATGTGTATTTGTATGTGTATGTGCATGTGAGTACAGGTGCCCATGGAGGCAAGAAGAGGGCATCAGATCCCCTGGAACTGGAGTTACAGAATGTTGTGAGCCATCTGACATGGTGCTGGAAGTTCTTTGAAAGAGCAGCTGCACTCTTGACCATTGAGCCATCTCTCCAGTCTCAGTTCTATGAGTTTTAACAAAGATATAAGATTGTGTATTCAGCCGGGCGTGGTGGCGCACACCTTTAATTCCAGCACTGGGGAGGCAGAGGCAGGCAGATTGTGAGTTCAAGGCCAGCCTGGTCTACATATTGAGTTCCAGGCCAGCTGGGGCTTCAGGGAGACCCTGTCTCAAAAAAAAAAAAAGAGATTGTGTATTCAGTTATTGTTACAAATATAAGCATTGCCACACACACACACAAATCCTCCAAGTTTCACCTGTTCAGCTAACTCCTCCAAAAACTTTGGACAACCACTGACCTAATACCACTGCACAGGTTCACCCTTTCATAGTGTCACTGAAGGGAATTGCACACCATGTAGCACTGTTCAAACTAGCTTCTTTTTCTTAATAATATGCATTCAAGATTCAACATTCTTTGTAGTTAATAGCTCATTCATGTCAATAGCTAAAGAGTATTCTACCACACGGATATACCATAACTTGTTTATGTATTCATCTATTGAAAGACATTTATTGATTATTCCTAGTTTTTGAAAATGGCTAACAATGCTATAAACATTCTCAGGTTTTGCATGGGCATAAATTTTTATGTTAGCTTGACACATATTTAGAAGTACAGCTGCCAGATCAAATGGTGAGATCATGTTCAGCGTTTTTAAAGGCTGCCTCCATTGAGTCAATGGAGAGGCAGAGCAAGAAAAAAATGTTCTAGTCCAAAGAGAGAAGCAGAAAGAGCCTTAAAAACCCATAAAGACGTGAAAGGGCTCCTCAAAAGAGCCAGAAAAGGCCAAAAGACCCAGGGAAGGAGGAGGAGCACCGCTTCAGCACACAGCTCACTAGGAGGGAAAGCAGGGTATGAAAAGGTCAGCCCTTGGGTCTGGAGAGATGATCAGTAGTTAAGAGCACTGGCTGCTGCCGTTGCAGGGCATTGTGGCGTAGGCCTTTAATCCCAGCACTTGGGAGGCAGAGGCATACGGAGCTCTGTGAGTTCAAGGCCAGTCTGGTCTACATAGTGAGTTCCAGGCCAGCTGGGGCTACAGGGAGACCCTGTTGAAAAAAAAAAAAAAAAAAGCACTGGTTACTTTTGCAGAAGACCAGAGTTCGGTTCCTAGAATGCACGTGGTGGCTAACAACCATCCTTAACTTCAGTTCCAGGGGATCCAACACCCTCTTTTGGTTTCCATAGGTACAATGTGCACATGGTGCTCTTACATACATGTAGGCACATATATGCACACATATATACATAAAATAAAAATTAAGCAGCCTTTTTCTTTTCTTTTCTTTTTTGGTCTTTGAGACAGAGTCTCCCTGTAGCCCCAGCTGGCATGGAACTCACTATGTAGACCACACTGATCTTGAACTCACAGAGATTCACCTGCCTCTGTCTCCTGAGTGTTGGGATTATTAAAGGCATGTGCCACCATGCCCTCCCAATACTCAGAAGGTCTTTAAACTAAGGAGACATGGGCCTGGAGAGATGGCTTAGCAGCTAAGAGGGCATACTGCTCTTGCAGCGGATCCAAACTTGGTTCCCAGAACCCATATCAGGTGGCTCACAACAGCCTGTAATTTCAGCTCCAAGGGACCCAAAACCCTCTTCTGGCCTCCAAGGACACCTATGCTTCCATGCACATACCCACACACAGACGCACACAGAAGCATAGTTGAAAAATAAACCATTTTTAAAAAAGGTATTTTACTAATTTTCTGTTGCTGTGATAAAGCACCATAACCAAGGCAATGCATAGAAGGAAGAGTTTGCTGAGGCCTACAGTTCCAGACAGGTAAGTCTGCCATGGAGGTACTTTTAGAAACTTTGTTTTTGTATTCCCCTTACACACAGTCATCTAATTGTGTTTCCATTTTTTTTTTCATTATTGGGCAATATTTTTCCCTCGGTTTCCTTTTTTAGCTTTGCCCCTATGTTCCATCCTTTTTGCATTTAGCAGCATATTTATCTTACTGTATTTTTTAAAAAAACACTCATTTTTTAATCCTTTTCTTATACTTATCTAAATTTGGTTTTGAACCTTTTCATTACTGGGCAATCTTTTGTTGTTATTGAGACCGTGTTTCATCTTGGCCAGGCTAACCTCAAATTCACTATGTAGCCAAGGATGACCTTCAGCTTCTGATCCCCCAGCTTCTGTCTCCCAAATGCCTTAGATTACAGGTGGATAGGCTTGTACCACTGCACTGGTTTATGCAGCACTGTGGCTGGAACCCAAGGCCTCTTGTCTGCTGGGCAGACACTCTACCAACTGAGCTACATCCCAGCGCTGTGTTTCGAAGTGCGTCCCCTCCACATCACTCTTCTCCACTCTTCTCTCCTTTTATATAACCCCATCTCCTCTCTGTTGCTCTCCTTTCTCTGCCTCCTCCCATTTCCATTTGTTGACTGTTCCCACCGTTGCTAAGTAATCTCTGACATCACCGCTCGTTCTACAGTAGTTCTCGGCTCTATGATCATCGGTGATGTATTTGAGGGCTGTAATTGATTTTAAATGTATTTCTATATCTTGTGTGGCCTTATGTTGTTCCTGTTGGGGCAGTTTGTTTTCTCCTTACTAAGTGGTATTGAGGCTTGAGTCTTAAGAGTAGGCTGATCAGGAGCTAGAGAGACCGCTCATCGTTAAGAACATTGACTGCTCTTGCAAAGGACCCAGGTTCAAGTCCCAGCACCCACATGGCGGCTAACAATCACTTGTGACTCCAGTTCCAGGGGACTCCGACGTCCTCTTCTGACCTCCACCCGCACTGCATGACATGAGCACACTTACATGCATGGAGGCAATACACTCATACACATAAAAAAAAATATTTAAAAACTGAGAGATGGTAGGCTGATCAATAATAAGATCATGTCCCTCCACCACAACAGAAATGATATCCAAATGAACAGGTACATAAATCCAATGAAGAAACATGAAAAACTAGATGGATTCACTCTTTACAGAAGAGCTAACACCACTGCTTCTCACACTGTTCCATAAATGAAAGCAATACCAAACTCATTCTACAAAGCCAGCCTTACCCTGCTATCCAAACTGGATAACAACACAACAAAAGACAGTGTAGACCAATTTCCCTGATGAACATAAGCATAAAAATTCTCAATAAAATTTTGACAAAAGGGAGTTCAGGGGCTGGAGAGGGAGATGGCTCAGCGGTTAAGAGCACTGACTGCTCTTGCTGAGGACCCAGGTTCAATTCCCAGCACCCACATGGCAGCTATGAACCATCCTTAACTCCAGTTTCAGGGGAATCTGAAGCCCTCTTCTGACCTCTGTGGCACTGCACGACACATGTGCACTCACACACATGCAGGCAATACACTCATACACACAAAATAAAAACCATAAATAAAAATTTTTTTTTTTTGTCTTTTTGAGACAAGGTCTCCCTGTAGCCCCAGCTGGCCTGGAACTCACTATGTAGACCAGGCTGGCCTCGAACTCACAGAGATCCTCCTGCCTCTGCCTCCTGAGTGCTGGGATTAAAGGCGTGCGCCACCATGCCCGGCTAATAAAATATTTTTTAAAAGAGGGAGTTCAAGAAGACATACAGCAGGGCCAAGTTGGCTTCATCCCAGGGATGTCAGCTTGGTTCAATGTATGCAAATCAATAAGGTAATGCAGCTCATAAATAGTCTTAAGGATGGATCATGTGATCATCTCAAACATTGCAGAAAGAGCTTTCAACAAAGTGTGATAAAAGTCATAGAGAAACTTGGATGGAAGAAAGACCTGCCTCATCATAACGAAGACTACATACGAAGAAAACTATGGCCAATGTTGTACTAAATGGTGAAAACCTGAGAGAATTGTTTCTGAAGCCCAGAACAAGGCTAGAGTCCCTCTATCATTCTTTTTCAGCAAAATGTAAGCTAGAGTAATAAAACGAGAGAAAGAAACAAAAGGGGTGCGAACAGGGAATGGAAGATGTCAAACTCGCCATATTTACAGAAGATGTGATCCTATGAAAGACGACTGAAGACTACATCAGAAGACTCCTAGTCTGATAAACACTTTCAGCAATGTAGCAGGATGCCAAGTCAAGATGCATAGGAGCTTTTCTGTATGCCAATAATGTACGTGTCAAAAGAATCGGGGGGGGGGAGTCTTACTAACAATAGCTTAAAAAATAAATAAAATACCTAGGACTCACTCTCATTAAGGAGGTGAAAGACCTTGACAATGAAATCTTTAAGGCACTGAAGAGAGAAACTGAAGGAGACACTGTAAAATGGAAAGATCTCCATGCTCCTGGATTGGCAGAACTAATATTGTATAGACGGTTATAGCATTGAAATCCAACATCATTCCTGTCAAAATGCCAATGACGTGTTTCACAGGGATAGAAAACACAAATGGCCCAAGCCCAATGACTAAAATGGCCCAATGACTAAAGCAATCCTTAGCAAAAACAACACTGATGGAGGTGTCACAATACTTGTTCTCAAATTGTATTGCAAAGCCATAGTAAACAACATTATAGTGGCACAAAAATCGGGCATGTAGACCATACAACTATAGCTATCAATTTTGTGTGTGTGCCTGTGTGCCTCAGTGTGTGTGTGTGTGTGTGTGTGTGTGTGTGTGTGTCCGTGTGCAGGCATGTGAAAGGGGGTGCACATGTTTGTAGTGAGGCCAATTATTGACACTGGGGGTCTTCCTCAGGTGCTTTCCACCATGTTGTTTTTGAAATAGGGTCTGTCACTGAACCTGGAGCTCACGAATTTAGCTAGACTGACTGGCCAACAAGCCGCAGGGATTCTCCTGTCTCAGCCTCCCCAGTGCTGGACTTTTTATGTGAATTCTGGGGGTCCAAACTAAGGTGCTTATGCTTGCATGGCAAATACTTTATTGACTGAACTATCCCCCTAGCCCGCACAGCCACCAATTTTTGGCAACTGTGTCAGAAACATTTATTGGAGAAAAGACAGCCTCTTCATTAAATTCTGTTGGAAAAACTGAATTTGCACATGTAGAAACTGAAATTAGATATCTCTCACATATCTCTGCGCCTGCATAAAAATCAATTCAAAATGGGTCAAAAGTCTTAAGACCTGAAACCTTGTAACTGCTAGAGGAAAACCTAAGAAAGATGCTTGAAGATATAGGCATGAGCAAGGATTTTTCTAACAGGACTCCAATAGGATAGGAAATAACACCAAGAATTGACAATTGGTATCACATGAAATTAAAAGGCTTCTGCACAACAAAGGAAATGATCACCAGAGTGAAGAGACAGCTACAGAATGGGGAAGATATTGTTGTCAACTGCAGTTCAGACAGGGAGTTAATTCCAAGGATATATAAATAACCACAAAAATTCAATCCTAAAACCCCAAATCATTCTATTAATAAACAGACTAGTGAACTAGATAGACAGTTGTCAAAAGAAGAGATACATATGGCCAATAACTACTTAAGAAAATATGTTCAGCAGCCTTAGTAATCAGGAACTGCTTTGAGACTGCATCTCACCTGAGTCAGAGTAGTGGTCATCAAGAAAACAGATGTCAAGAACTCCTGGTGAGGATGTGGGGAGAGAGGAACCCTTCTTCACTGCTGGTGGGCATGTAAATTTGTACAGACACTATGGAATACAGCAAACGAAAGATCCATCTGAAAAAACAACCAACTTTTAGTTTTGTTAATTTTTTTCTCGTCTATTTTATTTAACTTTTCTCTAATCTTTATTATTTCCTCTCTTCTGCTGACTTTGGGTTTCGTTTGTTGTTTTTCCAGTTCTGTTAGAAAAGGAAATGAAAAGCACCCAAATTGGAAAGGAGAACTGTGCCCTTTTTGAACAGGACATGATCATGAACATAGAAAACCCGAAGTCCACAAACACTGTCGTAGTTAGCATCAACTGTCAACCTGACACAGCTAGGCTCACCTGAAAGAATCCCAGCCCAGTAACTGCCTTTATCAAGTTGACCTGTGGGTATGTTTGTGCAGGACTGTTGTGAATGCCCAGTCCACTTCGGGCAGTGCTATCCTTGGGCAGGTAGTACTGGGCTATATAAGAAAGTGAGCTACACATGAGCCTGTGAGTGAACCACAAGCTGCATTCCTCTATGGTTTCTGCCTTCAAGTTCCTGCCCTGACTTTTCTTAGTGAGGGACTGTAACCTGTAAACTGAAACAAATCCTTTCCTCCCCTAAGTTGCTTTTGGTCAGCGTGTTTTGTTTTTTTGTTTGTGTGTGGTGTGTTTCTTTTTGAGACAGGGTCTATGTAAGCCCAGCTGACCTGGAACTCATTATGTAGGTGGCCTCAGTCTCACAGCAATCTGCCTGTCGCTGCTTGGAGTGCTAAAATTAATGGCATAAGCTGCCATCTACTAGAGGTTAGAGAATTTTATCATAGCAACAGAATGAAACTAGAACACACTTCAAAAGAAGAGATACATACAGCCAATAACTACTTAATACGTTCAACATCCTTAGCAATCAGGAACTGCTTTGAGACTGCATCTCACCCGAGTCAGTCTTTGCTTCAGTGTTTGATAGTCATTACCTGTACGTCATGAACTTGCACACACAGAATCTTATTAGTGCTGGCCTCTGCCTGAATACAGGCCATCAAAAGGAGGTTCCAGCTTTCTTGCAGGTGAAGCAGCCTGGACAAATGAACTGGTGGGTAAAATGACATGGACTGGCTCATCTTTGTCCCCAGTATGCCTGCTGACAGTATTTACCTTGTGTTTGAGAGAGTGGCATATGCAGGAACCATCAGAACTGACTGTGGGTGCTTGGGCTTGGGTTTGCGACAACCTCTGGGACAGTTAATTATGTTTGCTTGGCAGCGGCCAAGTCTACACCAGGGGAGGGCTTGTTTTATTGACATACAATGCAGCATACTAACACCATTGACTCCATCTATGGTTATGTTGATCAGCATAAGATGCATTTTGGGGTTTGTCTTTCTTGAATGGAATATTGGTTTTAAGAAAGTTCAGTGATTTTTAAAAAAATTCTTGTAAAAACTTTTCCTTATAAACCTTTTTTCATTCCTTACATGGGCATGTTTTGTTTATGAGTCTTAACTGTGTAACATTTTGAATTCATAAATTTTACTGATGTAAAAATATCAGATTAAAAACATCTTTATTATATAAAAACTTAAAGAGAAAAAATTGATTTTTTCAAAACTGCAAAAAAAAAAAAAAAACAACAGTGACAGGGTCACTTCATGACTTAATGTGAAGTTTATTTTGTATTCTATTTGTAAATGATAATTACAGAAAGGACTGATATTTGCCTTAGAAAGTGCAACACAGTTGAGTATTTTGGTGAAGATAGCTTTATGATGTGTGCCATTTGTGATTTTAAAAATATATGTGTGTGTGCGTGCCAGTGTACATGTGGAAGGGGAGGACAACCTCGGCTGTTGGTTCTGGCCTTCCACCTTGGGTCTCTGTCACTGAGCACTAATGCCAAGTTAGCTGACCTGCTTCTGGGAAAGTTGTCTGAGCCTTTCATTCGCTATGGCACCTGGCTTTATGTGGGTTTCGAAGATTCAAATGCAAGTCCTCATTCTTGGGTGGCAAACAAGTTACCTACTAAGATCTCCTCAGCCCTCATTTGTTTTTTTATGATTATAATTACAACTAAAATATATCAAGTATGTCAACTATACCTAATTTCTCCATTTTTAGTTCTTTTATTTAAAACTATGTACTTCTTTATATTATAAATCTTAAAATATTTAAAGAACAAAGAAAGGAACATGTTTTTATCAAGCATACACAGTAAAGAGGAAGACACTATATATAGAAATAAACATGGTCTTTCCCCTGGGGAGGCAGGAGATGGCCACAAAGCACCACCTTCTATTAAGAGCAGTTTGTGGGTGGGAGGGTGGATGGGGAAAGGAGTGATGGTAGTCAAAGGACGCAAAGTTTGTGTCTTTTGTGGTCTAGTATGTAACATGATTACAGTTAATAAAAATGTATTTCATATTTCAAAGTAGTTAATAGAATGGATTTTAAATATTCTCACAACATACAGAGAATACGTAGTTGAGATGATGGATGTGTGAACTCACCTGATTTCACAATTCCACAATATACATTATGTGTTAACAGCACATTGTACCCTATAAATATATACTTATTGTCAGCTAAGAGCAGAAAATTTACCAGGCATGGTAATCCTGCCTTTAATCCTAGCACTTATCCTAGGCAAAGACAGGAGGATCTTTGTGAAATCGAGGCCAGCCTGGTCTACATTAGTTGAGTTCCAGGTGGGCTAGGGCTAGGGAGACTCTGTCAAAAAAAAAAAAAAAAAAAAAAGTGAAAAATTTTCTGCTAGGAATTTGGTTTTGTTGAAGCTGTATACTGTTATATCAATTTACAGACTGTCTTCTGCTGGTGGCGTGGGAGGCAGCACATGTCTGAAATCACTGGCCCTGGGAGGTTGAAGCAGGAGGATCAAGTCTGGGTACAGATTGGGCCGCATTATGCGACTCTGCCTCAAAAACAAAATATATGAAATACACACAGACTTGTATATATATATATATATGAAATACATAAAGACTGTATGATACATTCTCATTCAGGCGCTACTCTTAAGAAGATAAGCTTCGTTAGGATGAACTCTGGAGATCGTGCACAGGAAAGCTACACTTAATCTGTTGGGCAGTTCTTAACAGGGCCTTTTGATTTGATTTTCTCATATAAATTTTCAACCCAGATTTTCTTAATCACCACCCTCAATCATCTTCCTAAGGCACTATTTGCTCTAATGGTGGCAGGGAAAAGGCCCTTCATAAGAAAATATTTAAACTCCTTTAGATCACTGCTCCTTCAGATACCCCAAATACAGCAACACCATTAAATTCCCAAACGTCTTGACAAAACTGCGTGAAAAGCTGAAGACTTTAGAGGAGGCAAAGCTGCCATTCACGCATTCCTAAAGCAGTTATTCACCAAGTCCCTAGCAGTGCTTGGCTCTGCTCGGAGCCTAGTGAGACACCGTTCCAATCATCAGAGCGACAAGCATTTGGCAGAAGAGCAGCACAGGACCGAGGTGCCAGGGAAGCGACAAGATGAGTGTGCCGAGCAGAGGCCATGACAGCCAGCCGTCCGGGAGGACGCGGGGTCTGGAAGGGGACAGACGAGGACAGGTGCGCCCGGGGAGGCGGGCGGCGGGGAGCAGCAAAGCCGGGAGCAGGATGCCGACGATGGAGCCTGCGATGTGCCCGGGAGGGGCGACGGGGGCTGGGGTCCAACAAAAGATCTGCCCCTCCAGGGCAGGAGTCGACCGTGGCACAGGCCGTCCACGTCACAGGCTTGGCAGAGACTGCACAACCACAGCGATGGTCTGCAAAGCTAATCATGCTGCTTAACTAGGTGACGTGAGCTCCAGACGCTGGAGGAATCCCTGGGCTGGCCGGGCGCGCGGAGCAGAAAGCGCTTCATCCTCCGCGGGGTGGGAACTCCACCTACGACCCTTTGCAGCGTCAGGTTGCTGCAGGGCGGAGAGCAGATGCCGCAGACACTAGTCTTCCAAAACCAGCTTTATTGTCCTCGATCACGCAGCTCCGAAAGCCACCGAAGCAGCAGCCCACTAAGTTCGCGGACGGCGCATGCGCCGAGGCGGGGGCGGAGCCTGAGGACGTTTCCCAGAAGCCTCCGCCACTCCGAGCTGCCCGGACTCCCGCTCGCACGCCGGGCGACGTGCCCCGCCTACCACGTACGTCCAGCGCCAGCGGCAGTTTGCCAGCGCCGCCTGGCGGTCAGGATGAGCAGTGAGGACGTGCGCGCCGGGCCAAGCCAGCGAGTAGGCAGCGAGTGCAGGTCCGGCCGCCCGCGTCGTCACCACCGCGCGCCGACCTGTGGCGGCGCGGCTGAGCCCCGCCAAGGGAGGGAGCAAGGGAGGGAGGAGGCCAGACGGCGGGGGAGGGGAGCGGCGGTGGCGCAAGCGGCGCGGAGCAGCGCTGCCCCGGTCTGCTACTGCGTGGCTGCGTGCTCCCGACCCGGTCGGTGGAGCCGGCGCCCCCCGCGCGCTTCTGAGCGGCCGCAGGAGTCCATGGTGCGGAACTTAGCGGCGGAGTGACGGGCGCCTGGCTGCTTCCTGCGCTGGGGCGGCCGCTGGAGCGAGCGCCTGGACCTCGGCCTGAGGTAAACACCGCCGGCCCACAGATGGACGGGCCGGGGCGGCTGCGCGGACGGGCGGGCGGGCTCGGGGCCGGGCTCGGCAGCGGGAGGCCTGACAAAGTTTGCGCATCGCGCGCGGCCCGGGCGGCGTGGTGCGCCGCGAGCAAAGTTGGAGCCGGCCTGTGCGGGGCCTCGGCCGGGCCGGACCGAAGCCACCCCCCACCCCCCCGAAACGTGTACGCCGCGCTTCCGGGCGCTCCCAGGCCGGCTGGCTGGCCCCGCGACTTGGCAGACGCCGCTCAGTCTACGAGCCCGCCGTAAAACCAAACTTTACTCCGCTGCTGAACGAGGAAGAGTGGGCGCCTGTGCGCCCGGCCGCCTCTCCTCCCGGCCTGCCCCTCCCCACCCCCGCCCGGCCTGAAACCCGCTGCCTGGGCCGACAACCCGGCCCGATTTAGGCTCCCGGCCGGAGGCGGAGGTTGTGAGCCATTTCAAAGATTTCTCGCAGAGCCACACGTATTTTGAAAAATTGCTTTAAAAGACACCTGATGGTAGTTGATTAAAACATTCATAGAAATGGTGAATATTTATAAAGTCCCCCGTATATTGTCCTACCGTATTACACTAATATATAGTTGGTCATATTAATACGTGATTAATGTAGATACAGAATGTAATTTTTACATATTACTATGTGATACCGTGAGCCTACCTTTTCATTCATTTTGGGTACCGTCCATCTAGCAGTGAGCTAAGATAAGCAAAAGTGATGAAAAAGTTTTCAATATGCTTTCACTTATAGATGTACAATAAAATTTTCCCCACTTCGGGCTATTTTCTTTGAATTTTGGGAAAAGCGTTTTATTGCATTTTCTAACTTTCAAGGCAAAGAGAATTCATGCATAAGACTACTTCCATTAGCAGCAGGATATTGAAGCTGGCCTTGAACTCACAGAGATCCACCTGCCCCTGCCTCCCACTTGCTGGGATTAAGGGCGTGCGCCAGTACTGCTGGCTTTTAAAAAAAATTATTATTTATTATTTTATGTGTTTGTGTTGCCTGCATGTGTGTAAGTGCACCTGTCGTGCAGAGCACTAGGAGTTCAGAAGAGGGTGTCAAGTTCCTCTGGAACTGGAGTTACAGATACTGCCAGGTGGATGCTGGGAATTTGCAAACCTGTGTCCCTTTGCAAGCACAACCAATGCTCTTGAGCACTGAACATCTCACCAGCCCAAGATTAGCAATTTTTAGGATGGCTTCACTTTAACCATAATTTTTTTTTTTTTTTGGTCTTTTTGAGACAGGGTCTCCCTGTAGCCCAGCTGTCCTGGAACTCACTATGTAGACCAGGCTGGCCTCGAATTCACAGAGATTTACCTGCCTCTGCCTCCCAAATGCTGGGATTAAAGGCATGTACCACCACACCCGGCTAACCATAATATTTTTTATTGGTGCTTTGCAAATATGTTAACGATCTTTCAGTTTCACACTAAGGCACTTTTCCTTGCAGAAATTTAAGTGCATTTTAAGATTTCAGTTGGATAAAACTTGAATGTTTTCTTCCTGTAAAGATATATATTTATGCTAAAAAGTTCAATATTACAAAGGGGAAATGTATAGAAGAAGACAATGTAAAGTTACTATGTTACTTGAAAACATGGTGTGAAGAAAATTTGGAGAATTTTCTCTGTGATTCCTTTATGTGGTTGTGAGGCTCATTGGTTGAGATTGAAAGTTCAGGGATAATCAACTTCCCTATCATCCTTTGAGCAGTGATTAGTGTTAAGGCAGTTTTCTGGAAAACCCACTGTTAATCAGCAAAATAAGCTGCAGTACATTTACAAGTTGCTTTTGATTCATCAATAACACCTTTAGTAAGGAGGTACAATGTTACACTACCCATCAGCTTAATATATTGGGCTTTTTAGGGACTTCAGTGAGATGTAGTTGTAAAACTAACACTCTGCCAGGTGTGGTGGCACACGCCTTTAATCCCAGCACTTGGGAGGCTGAGGCAGGCCGGTCTCTGTGAGTTCAAGGCCAGCCTGGTCTACATAGTGAGTTCCAGGACAGCTGGGGCTACAGCTGTCTCAAAAAGACCCCCCTCCCCTCCAAAAAAAAACTAACACTCTAAGAGGGCAATGTGCATACAAGTAAAAAAATCAGTTATAGATAATTTCCACTGTAATTTCCTAGCATCTGCTCTTGTCTCAGTCATGTAAGTTGGATCTTGCCTTACCTTGCCTATTGAAATATGGAAGCTTAAGACCTTTTGTGAGACAAGGTCTCATGCAGCCCAGGCTGGCCTTGAACTTTTGATCTGTTTGCCTCCACCTCCTAAGTGCTGGGATTACAGGTGCACTGGCTTCAAACCCAAAATCTCGATGTTCTCCTTCTCTAAGAATAAATGAATAATAGCCTTGCACTTTTTCTTCTGAGTGGTGATGATCATAGTAACAAGTAGAGCCCAGACTTAGACTTGTTGGGCCACATGATAGCTCAGAAGGTAAAGGTGACCTGAGTTCAATCCCTGGAACTCACATAAAGGTAGAAAGAACCAACTCCACAAAGTTGTCCTCTGGGTTCCACATGCTTGCTGTGAACCCCCTCCCCTCCATCATGTACACATACACAATAAATAAAAATATGAAATGTCCAGTATTCTTAAGATTTATAGTCCCATTATCCCCCCCACCCCCTCTGTTAGGGAAATAACTTTCTTAAAAAAAAGATCACTGTTCTCTTTAACCTACCGTTTTTAACACGTTAGCAGCTGGAGTGACCCTTATCTATTAGATAGCATCACTTCTCAAGTGGCTTTCCTTCTTAGTCATGGTGAAATCCATAGTATGGCCTTTAAGACTCTTGAGTTTTGAGTCTCTGACTTTAGCTCCTTTTCTCCAGTGCTACTTACCTGTGCAGCAGCCCCTTCTCCCCAAATTTCTGATCCCCTTTAAAAAAAGTATTTTTTTGTTTTATGTTTGTGAATATATTGCCTGCATGTGTGTAAGTGCACCCGTGTCATGCAGTGCCTGTGGAGGTCAGAAAAGAAGGTTGGAATCCCCTAGAACTGGAGTTACAGATGGTTGTTAGCTTCCATGTGGGTGCTGGGAATCAAACCCAGGTCCTCTGCAAGAGAAGCAGTGCTCTTAACTGCTCAGCCATCCCTTTGCTTTTTATGTCTGATTTTTCTCCATAGCATTTTATCATTTTCCAACATAATACTATTAATTTATTACATAAGTTTATTGTATTTCTTTACTGTAGTCCAACTTCATGAGAGTAGGGTTTGTCTTAAAAAATTCTTTTAAAAATTGCATTTACTATTTATTTTGCTTGTCAGAGGACATCTTGGGAGTTCCATCCTTCTGTCATGTGGATCCTGGGGATCAAATTTAGGTTTTCATACTTGGTGGCAGCATCTTTACTGCTGAGCCATCTCACTGACCCAGGGTTTGTCATTTTGTTGCTGTTTTAATCCTAAAAATCTGAACAGTTGTAGTGGGTACTCAATAAATATTTAGGAAATTTTATACTTTCTGTTGTAAACATTAAAGCTAGTAATTGTGGGGCTAGATGTGGTGGTATACTCCTTTGATCCTAGCACTTGGGAGGCAGAGGCAGGCAGATTTCTGTGAGATTGAGATTTGGCCTGCATAGTGAGTTCTAGGCCAATTGGGACTACAAGGAGACCCTGTCTCAAAAAACAAAACAAAAAGCTGGTAATTGTGGTCTGAAAGTATAGTCTCACTCTTGCATAAATTGCCAGATTACTTATATCGATGCATATAGGCCAATGTTGAGGTAAAGAGTCCACATTTTAAAATTTGTGTAAGCATATTTGCACCGTTATGTGCACCTCTGTGCACAGAGACGAGAAGAGGGTGTCAGATTCCTTGGAGCTGGGGTTACAGATGCTTGTGAGTATCCTGACATGCATTCTGATATCCAAATTCTGGTTTCATGATTGAACAGCAAGTGCTTTTAGCTGAACTATCTCTTTGGCCCAAGGGTTCACATTTTAACAAGGGAGAGTGGTGGTTTGTAACCTTGAATCTGTTGACAAAATGTAGAAACAAAGAGTGCTTAGCTAAAAGTAAAGTAGTTATACTGCCTTTTGTCTAAATTAAAAAAAACAAAACAAAACTATTTAGAAGCTGTGTGAGGTTATTTAGAAGCTGTGTGACATATCTTTGGTAGTTTCAGTACTTAGAACTATCATTTTGGTATGTATTGAAAGGGAGGAGAGGCAGCAGTAGTGGATATGGAAAGATTGCCCAGGAGGCTTTTGGCAGTATTCTAGAGGAGATGAAAATAACATGATTGGGATTAGAACCTTGGAGATGGGCTAAGTGGATGGGATTTGAGATAAACAGACCTCTGTTGGTAGTTGTAGTGAGGGAGAGAGAAATTTCAAAGATCACTGCTGGGTTATACAGCTTGGCTGAGGTGTGTACCAAATAAGGACTACAGTTTAAATCCCTTTGGGGCTTTCAAGTGGATGTGCTATGGGTGGTTTAGATATGTTGTTCTGAGGTTCTGAAGAGGGAATTGGCTGGAGAAATAAAATTGAGAGTTACCAATATAGGTAATTAAAACTATAGGTATCGGAGCTAGAGAGATGGCTCAGCAGTTAAGAATACTCAGTGAAATTTCCCAGGGAAGGGAATTTATCTGTGAATGGAAAACACAGTGGTCTTACACATCAAGTTTTCCTGGAAGAGTATGAACTCCCAAAGAATGCAGTGAAGGTCAGAGAAGCAGGAGGGAAAGGGAGATGTTAAGGAAATCATAGAGAGGGTTTCAGGAGAGAATGGTAGGGTCAAAATGGGGATGAAAGTTGGATAAGCATTGCATTTTTTGTTGAACATAACAACATGAAATTTAGTGGCTTTTTGAGCAAGTAGGACTGTAAGCTTCCTTTCAAATTGGTGCTTGGGTAATTGCTTAGCTAATTTTAAAAGTGCTGAAAAAAAGTTTAAGAAATTACCCACCCACAGTATAGAAAGCACTTGATGTTAATCCTGTATTTACTGTGTGACTAGTCTCCTGTAGATATTTTACAGTTTGGGGTGTAAATTCATTTGATCCTTTCAGTAGCTTTGCAATATTAGATACATTAGTCTGTTTTACAGAAATGAGCTTTGAGTCTCTAGATATGTTAAATTACTTACTAGTTTTGAGTCTCTAGATATGTTAAATTACTTATTAGATAGAGTATCTGCTTAATCTCTGTAGGTCCATCTAATGTTGGCCTATATGATTTTATTATACCAGTTGTCCTTTGAACCTGTAGACCATTGCAGTCCAGTAGACATTTCTGTGAATACTCTCTTCGTTGCCCAGTACAGTAGTTGATAGCAACAAGTTTGGCTAGTGCAGTTGGGGAACTGAAGAGTGTGGTTACCTTCCTGCCCCATGATGGTTAATAGATCAGATGTCGTTAAGGATCTCATAAATATCAAATCAGAGTCTCTAGAAGTGAAGGGATTTGGGATTTAGCTCAATGGTAGAATGCTTGCTTAACAAGCAAAAGGCCCTGGGTTCTCTCTCCAGGGCCAGAAAAAAAAAAAAAGGTGTACATGAAAATGCTCATTTTGAAAGTAGTGCTTTGATTACGTGTGACTTAGTGCAAATTTTGTAGGTAGCTTAAACAATTGCAAGCTTTCGGAAAAATTCGAAGTATAATTTAAGGATTCCCCCTGAACCACTTGAAATTTAGTGGCAGATGAGTCTTAATCATCTCAAATAAATACAAGTTCGAGGACTTTCTGTGACATAATTACAATGTAAACATCAAGGTCAAAAACTTAACCTTGGTATGTTACCACCATCTGACCTCAGGTTTCTTTGTTTTGCTAATTTCTGTAATAATTTCTTTTGTAACAAAAGAATTCAATTCTGCTTTGTTTTTCATTTCATTCTAGTGTCTTAAAAAATTTTGTATTTTTATTTTATGTGTATGAGTGTATTGATTGCATGTAAGTGTACCTGTGTCATGCAGTGCTTACAGAGGTCAGAAGAGGGCGTCAGATCCCCTGGAACTTGAGTTATGGATGGTTGTAAGCCACCATGTGGGTGCTGGGAACCGAACTGGGTTAAGCCAGTGCTCTTAACCTCATTTTTGTGTCTTGTCTTAGACTTTTTTTAACCTTGGAAAAGCTCTCATTCTTACTTTGACTTTTGTGATCTTGATACTTATTACCAATTACAAATTGGTTGTTACTTGTTTCAATTTGGGCTTGCCTGATAGTTCCTTGTAGGATTCATTCAGATCATGCACTTCAGCTGTGAAGTGTTCTGTTCATTGCATCCTGTCAGCATGTTTTCTATCTCTCCCATTACTGGCAGTTTGTACTTTGATCAGTTGATTAAGGTGAGGCCCTCTTCGGTGTAGAATTCATTTTTTCCCCTTAGTAATTAATGGCTATTTTATGTTGAGAATTTGGAGACTAAAAATAGCCTTTTCATTATCAAACTTAATATGTACTCGTCCTCAATTGTCACAGCTTTGGTCAATGAAAGTCCTTCAATGCAGTGTCTTAATATTTTTTTCAGTTGCTTTGAGGACATTGAATGTGCAAAGAAATACATTCCTCCTTTAGTGTGTGTCTGTGTGTCTGTGTGTGAGAGAGACAGACAATGTTGGGAATCTCACATACCAGGTACAATGGTACTTTTTTTTTGAGACAAGGTCTAAAAATGCAGTTCATGCTGGCCTTGAACTTATGATGCTGCCTTATCCTCACCAGTGCTGGCAATACAGGTGTGGTGTGTCACACCCAGTAAATTCCTTGCTTGTTGGTACAGGCTTAATTTGTACTTTTCCCTTCACAGCCCTAGAACCAACCATTTGCCTATTATTTCTTTTGAAGAAACGTATTTAGAAACCACACTTTGGCTGCTGAATTTATTTCCTTATCTATGTATAAGAAACCATGTGTTTGTACCAAATTCAGCCCACAGATTTGGCTGATTTCCTTGCTTTCCAGATTATGACTTTGTCGTTCAAGGGAGAAGCTGGCTCTTGTTATCCTTATTGTATTTACTTACCATATCCTTGCATGGAGCTAATTCCGTTCTCATGACTGTTCTCTCTCCTCATTGCTTAAGTTTTAAACTCTACTTAGGCTCTAACGTTCTGTGTTAGGATGTCTGACTCTGGGTTTCTCAGAGAGCTCATGCTGAGGATGTTAATACTTTTGAGTTCTACTAACTCACTTTGGGGTTCTTTACTGTCCCTGAGATAACTATCTTGCTTGTTGACTTGGCCTGTCACACCTCCAGCTAGAATACTGGTATATAGACAAGCTCTTTTAAAGATTATACTTACTTTTTTAGTAAAAGATTGTTATGCCAGTGATTTTTTTTTTTTTTTTTTAGTGAAAGTTAGTGTTCATACATGTTCTCAGCTTTTAAATTGAACTTCTCTTGAGACTTACATCTTTATTAAAGATAAGACTATACTAACTCATTATTTTCTCTTTTACTCTAGAGTTATCAACCTTAAGTTTATAATTTTGGGGGTTTAAAAAAGTTTTACACGGCAGCTAACAACTGTCTGTAACTCCAGTTCCAGGGGATCCAACAGCCTCTTCTGTCCTTGGGCATTGCATGACATGGGTGCACTTACCTACATGTAGGCAATACATGCATACTCATCAAATAAAAATAATAAATAGTAAAAGTTTTATCAGTAAGGTGATTTTAATTCATTCTTGTTTAGGTTTGTTTAGGTTTAGGAGTCAGTCACCTTTTTGAGGTGACTTGGTTTTCTCAGCTCAGTTTTCCTTACCTATTTTAATTTTTAAATAATACCCGAGTCTGATGGTAATAACAGCTATAACAACATCTCTTAAGTTTGCTCAGTTTAGTGAGTGACTTTTCAAGCCTTTTTAATGCGTGCGTGTGTGCTTGTGGAGGCCAGGGGACAACCTTGTGTGTTATTCCTCAGGCACTTCCTACCTTTTTTTGTTTTTGTTTAAATCAGTCTTTTCACTGCCTTGGGCTTGCCTAGTAGGCTAAGCAGGGTGGTCAGTGACACTTGGGACTCCACCTGTTTCTGTCTCCCAGCACTGGGACTATAAGTGACTGGATTTTTATATGGGTTCTGGGGATCAAACTCAGGCACTTTTGCTTGCAAGGCAAGTAGTTTACCAACTAAAGTATCTTTTTAGCCATTAATGCAGTGTTTTGATGTCTAGTTTTGATACTGTTTATATATATTTACAATGTACCTCTTTTTTTTAAAAAAAAATATTTTTATGTGTATGAAAGTTATGCCTGCATGTATGTGAGTGCACCTGTGTCATTTAGTGCCCATAGAGGACAGACGAGGACGTCAGATCCTCTGGAACTGGAGTTAAGGATGGTTGTTAGCCACCTTGTGGGTGCTGGAGTTTGAACCTGGGTCTTCTGCAGTAACAGTCAGTGCTCTTAACTGCTGAGCCATCTCTCCAGCCTAAACAATGTACCTCTTTAAAGAGTATTAAATACAGAAAGTCATACTGAATAGTTCTTGCCTGGTATAACAGTAGGCATTCTCCCTTCCACAAATCTTTGTTCCTGTTTGTTGATACCTTTGTGTCTTTTAGGTCAAGGATAAAGCATGGCCCATGCGCTTGAAGAGCTTAGTCCTAATCAGATTCTCCAGTTGTTCATTCAGTGTTCTTCCTTTTTCTCTAATGTTATGTACTTTCCTTTCTCTCCTGTTTGCCATGTGTTAATCCTAAAACCACCACTTGAAATATCTCAGAATCCACTTTCCAAATGGGTAGATGGGGAGAGAGGTAGACTTGCTCATGTATTTTTGCAAAACACAGTTAAATCCTAGTTTGTCCTTGAAGTCCCAGTCATGGCTCATATTTGTTTGCCCTGACCTTCTGCTTTCTTAAATAAACGTGACTGAATTAGTCCTGAAAATACTCTTTTTTAATAAATATTTTATTATTTTTATTTTATGTATGAGTGTTATGCCTGCATGTAGGTAAATGTACCCATGTCACGCAATGCCTGCGAAGGACAGAAGAGGCTGTTGGACCCCTTGGAACTGGAGTTACAGCAGTTGTTAACTGCATGTGGGTGCTGGGATTCGAACGTGAATCTTCTGCAAGAACAGTGTTAACTGCTGAGCTATCTCTCCAGCCCCCTGAAAATATTCTTAAAACATTTTTTTCTCTATTCTTATTAGTCAGCAAGTTACTCCCTCTGAATCTCTTAGAACTTTCTTACCTGTTCTTACTTTTGGAACTTTGTATATGCCATCTTGTTCATTTCCTGTATCCCATTTCTCCAGCCCCATGTACAGGAAGGGGTACAGTGCCTTAATCCTTATATTCCAGTGTCAGGCAAAGTACCCTGTCCACTATGATAATTGCTCAGAAGCATAAAGTAAATGAAAACATTAAGGGAGTCGTCAAGGCAGCATGCTGTTTTGAAAATTCTCAGAGCAGTTTATATATGGTCTTTTAATACAACACTATTTTGTATGCCTGATAACCCGACAAGAAAAATTGTCTACTGGAGAATAAATGTTAATAACTTCAAGAAAATGGTAAACTATCATTCACTTGAAAACCTTAGTTAAAAGAACTTTTCAGATAGGACAACTTCAATGCAGAATACCATATTTCTTTAGGAACAGTTGTTCATGTCCAGTTACATTAATGTAATATGAGTAAGATACATGAAACAATAAATATCTTTATTGCTTCAAAACTGCCACAGAAGTAGATGAAAGTGTTGGGGAAGCTAATACAATGAAAGTTTGAAAAGAAGTTAAAAAATACATGTCATATTGCTATACCTACTCCTACTTTTTTGGTTATTGTTTGTATGCCATCTTTTTCCTTATTTTATGGAAAAAGCCACATTCTGTGTATTTTTTCTGTGTCTTTGCACATAGAATGAGTTTCTTAGGGAGGTAGGCAGTGTGTGTGTTGTGGGCACAGATATGCCGTGATGTGCATGTGGAGGTCAGAGAACAGCCCAGGTGTTGGTCCTTGCCTGCTACCATGTTTGAGGCAGGGTTTCCTTGCTTTTTTTAACTGAGTAGGAGCTCTGGGATTTCAGGAGTTTGTACTGTGTATGCCTTTGGTTTTTACATGGATTTGGGGATTCAGGTTCTCATGCTTACTGAGCCATCTTTCAAACTCCAGCTTTTTTATTTTTTTATTTAAAGTTTTGGTAATTTTTTTTTTCCCTCAAACTGCTTCAACTTTAGGTATAGAATTACTTTATAAAACATATGAAACATAAGACAACATATAAAACATATATAAACATATAAACCTAAGAATTACTATAAAACATATATTAAAATATTTTTATTTATTTATTTGATCTTTTTGAGACAGGGTCTCCCTGTAGCCCCAGTTGGCCTGGAACTCACTATGTAGATCAGACTGGTCTTGAACTCACAGAGATCTGCCTGCCTCTGCCTCCTGAGTGCTGGGATTTAAGGCATGTGCCACCATGCTCGGCACATATTTTAAAAAAAAAATTTTTAACTGGTTCAGCCCCTATGGAAGGCAGTGTGGAGAACTCTTAGAAAACTACAAATGAACCTACCATTTGACCCAGTTATACCACTCCTTGGCATATACCCAAAGAACTCGTCCTGCTGCAGAGACACTTGTACATCCATGTTTGTTGCTGCTCTTTTCACAATAGCTAAGAGATGGAAGCAACCTAGGTGTCCCTCAATTGATGAGTGGATAATGAAAATGTGGTTCATATATACGATGGAGTTTTACTCAGCAGTAAAGAAAGATGAAATCATGAAATTTGCAGGTAAATAGATTTAGAAACTGTTATACTGAGAGAAGTAACACAGACTCAGAAAAGCAAAAGACGTATGTTCTCCCTAATTTGTGGATCATACACCAAATCTTTACAATAGATGGGGTTCTATTCAGCAGTAAAGAAAGATGAAATAATGAAATTTGCAGGTAAATAGATTTAGAAACTGTTATACTGAGAGAAGTAACACAGACTCAGAAAAGCAAAAGACGTATGTTCTCCCTAATTTGTGGATCATACACCAAATCTTTACAATAGATGGGGTTCTATTCAGCAGTAAAGAAAGATGAAATAATGAAATTTGCAGGTAAATAGA
>NW_008345000.1:2260564-2285476 GCF_000622305.1 Nannospalax galili
CACCCCAAGTTGCCGGCACTACAAGTGCATCCCACCATACTTAGCCAGGAGTTTTTTTGGTTTTTTTTTTTTTTTGGTTTCGGGGGGCCAGTATGTGTATGAGTGTATTGCCTGCATGTATGTAAGTGCACCCATGGTGTGCAGTGCCCTCGGAGGTCAGAAGAGGGCGCTGGATTTCCCTGGAGTTACACATGGTTGTTAGCCACCATGTGGGTGCTGGGACTCGAACCTGGGTCCTCTGCTAGAGCAGTCAGTGCTCTTAACCACTGAGCCATCTCTCCAGACCCATATTAAAATACTTTAAAAAATAATTTTAGGGGCTAGGCATGTAGCTCGGTTGTTTGTCTACTGGGTTTGATCCACAACGCCACATAAACTGTACCCAGTTTATGGTGGCACACAACTATAATCTGTAATCACAGCATTCCAAAGATGGAAATATGAAGATCTGAAGTTTAAGGTCATCCTCAGCTACATGATGAGTTCAAGGCCAGCCTGTGATACATAGGCTCCTGTCTTAAGACAAGACAAGACAAGACAAGACAAGACAAAACCCAGACAAACAAAATCCAGTAGAAAAGGAGGCTTTTTTTTTTTTTTTTGGTCTTTTTGAGACAGGGTCTCCCTGTAACCCCAGCTGGCCTGGAACTCACAGAGATCTGCCTGCCTCTGCCTCCTGTGTGCTGGGATTAAAAGTGTGGGGGCTGGAAAGGGAGGCTTTACCAAACATGGAGCTCTGACACAATGCGTACCCATTGGTTAAGGGAGATAATTTGTCTTTTAATTGATGTGTCAAGATTATTTGTTACTTATATTTGGTACGAGTAATTGTATATAGTAACAATTATATTAACCTGACAGGTACGTGATCTGTTCTCTATTTCCTGCCCTTTTGTGTTATAAGTAATTTTAGCATTCCACTTTAAATTTAATGCCAAAAATTTGGAGGTAGTCTAATGTTCACCTATAGGTGAATAAATATAGTATATTTATAAAATGAGGTGAGATGCCTCAATAAAAAGGAATAAAGTAATGATAATGCATGGTATGGGTTAAACTAATCATGAAAGATATACATTTCAAAATCAGAACTAATGGATAAAGTTCTAGAAAGGCAAAACATTTATATAGAGGGAGAAGACCAATGGGGAGTGGGGAGAGGACGAGGGAGGAGGAGAGGGACATTGGTGTCTTCTTTCAGGGGATGCAGGGTAGGAAAGAAAACTAGGGAAACTGGGTGAGTACAAATCTTCATCAGGTATAGTTTATCTTTTAAGATGATAAAAATGTTTTTAAATTTGGTAGGGCTATATTCCCTTTTATTTTATATATTTTTTATTTGTTGGGCTTGCAAACATTCTTTTAAAATTCTTAAGGTTGCATATGAAGGATTAGGTTTCATCATGGCATTGTCTCATTTATATGTACCTTGTACTTCGTCCTCAGTCATCTCCCTTACTACCCGCCCCCCCAATTCCGTTTTTCCTTTCGGTTGGTTCCCTTCTCACAGATAACTTCCCCATTTGCTTTCTTATTGTATGTATTCTATTCCAGCACCGCATTTCCTACTTCCCTTGAGATCGCTTCACTTACGATCTTCTTTCTAGTTTTGTGACTTATGAACACACACATAGACACAAACACTTTTAAATTTACGTTCCATATATGAAGGAAAACATACTTCGTCTTTCCAAAACTAGTTTATGTTACTTAATATGATGATTTCCAGTTGCATCCATTTTCCTGAAAATGACATTTTCTTTTTCTTTATGGCTGCATAAAATTCCACTGTGTTTGTGTATCACATTTTCTTCATCTGTTTATGGACATCAAGACTGGTTCCATGTTTTCATTATTGTGAATGGTGTAGCTATAAACATGGATGTCCAAGTATATCTGTGCTTGCTGACCTGGAGTCCTTTGTATGTAGACCTAAGAGTGATGCTGCTGGCTCATATCACAGTGGTTTTCAGGAACCCATTTTTGTAGGAAGTTCTATTTTGGGGGAAAATCCCATGCTCATTTCCATAGTAGCTGCACATGTTGTAGTTCCAGCAACAATGAATCAGCGTTCCTCTTTTCCCAAGTGCTCACCTGCATTTATTTTCTCGTTGGAAGCTGTTCTCATTGGTATGAGATGGAATCTCAAAGCAGTTTTACTTTTTGCATTTTCTTGATTGCAAAGATGGTGAACACTTTTTTTCAAGTATCCATTGGCCATTGTGTTTCTTCCTTTGAGAACTGTCTGTTCAGCTCATTAGTCCATATTGTATGATTTGAGATGTTTTGGTGTTTAAGGTTTGCAGTTTTTTTCTGTATCCTTGATATTAATTCTCTGTGCGGTTGACAAAGATTTTTCCCCCATTCTAGAGGCACTCTTCATTCTAGTGATTATTTCCTTTTCTGTGCAGAAGCTTCTTAATTTCATGCAATACATTTATCAGTTTTGGGGACTAGTTCCTGTCCATTTCAGAAAAACTCTTGCCCATGCCTGTATCTTGAAATGTTTTACCTATATTTTTCCTATAGCAATTTCAAAGTTTCAGGTGTTAAGATCTTTAACCCATTTTGAGATAGTTTTGTGCAGGGTGAGAGATAGGGTTCTAGCTTGATTTTTTTTTTTCTTTTTTACATGTGGAATTTCAATTTCTCTAGTTCCATTTGTTGAAAAGCCTGTCTTTTCTTCATAGCAAAGACATGCTTCAAAAAAATTTTTTAAGGAAAGAAAATAATAATTTTTTGGGGGGGCCATAATTTTTGAACTTTAAGGAACTATTTTGTTTGGGGCTTATTTGATAGACCCTTAAGGACCTTGGGTTAATATCTGAGTTACTTGCGGACTGCTCTTTGAATTATCCTGTCATTTAGAATAGTTTGTTTTAGAAATGAATTCATTCAGCTTTCCTTTTCTCTCCTTTTCTTGCCAACATAGCTCATTGACATGCTTTCTTGTGTCCGCAAGTCAAATCACCTGTTACGAAGGTTGGTGACGTCATAGTGAACATAGCAGAAAGACTGACCGATTAGAGACTTCATTTGAAAAGGTAGTTCATAGTTTGTAATATTAACAGTACGACTACATTTAGTGTAGAATCTTAATAGCCCTTAGTCTCTAAAAGCTTTATATGATCTAGTTGGACGTTTCCAAAATTCAACTATTAGTGTATTTTTTTTTTCCCAGACAGGCTTTCATGTAGCCCAGATTGGTCTTGAACTTGCTATGTAGCTGAAGATGACCTTTTACTTAGATTTTCCCACCTGCACCTCCCAAGTGCTAAGATGATAGGTGTTCACTGCCATCTCTGGTTTATGTGGTTTTAGGGCTTCGTGCATGCTAGGCAAGCATTCCACTAGTAGAGTTGTATCACCAGCCCAATATATATTTTTTAAAAATATTTATTCACTTCGTTCATTTATAAATCACCTTTTCAGGGCTAGGGGAGTGGCTTAGTGGCAGAGTGTATGAATGTGTCAGACTTGGTTAAACCCAAAGCACACTCCCCTCCCCCCAAATCAAAACAAACTAAAACCAAAACAACAACATAAATTACCATCCCTACCTCTCCCCAGTAGCCTTTGTTGGCCTTGCACTGATGGTCCTCCCAGGGCAAAACCTCTCAGGTGCTGAGATTACAGACGTTCCACCAAATATGGCTCTTCTAAATTTTTAAATTAAAAAAAATTTTTTTAAACCTAAAGAACCCTGCAAACTGATTTGCTTCCCAAGTCTCTCCTGCCTCCCTATCTCTCCATGCTAGGCAGACGCTGCCATTAACCTGCATCCTAGCCCAGCAGCCTGGTATCTTACTAGTATTGGTTTAATTTTTCCTATTTTGAGGGAGGAGAATATTTGTGGTATGTTGTAATGAACAAGACTATTTTGATTTAGTTATTGTACTTTCAGATTATTTTTGTACTAAGGGCTTGAAAATCAACACAACAGTAATTTTAGAGATTTAGCATTCATTGCCATTGTGCTTAATGCAAAATATACTTACATAAATATTAGTTTAATATAGGTACTTAACTACTCTAAGGAGCTTATGCTCATATGAGTTATTGGATAATTCTCCTAGTCTGTTTTCTGCTACTATAATGAAATATGTGAAGCTGGGTACTTAAACAAAAGTTGTTTACTTAGCTCACGGTTGTAGAGGTTCAAAGACATGTACCACCACCTGGTCTGCTCTGCAGGTTTCTTAATTTCATGTAAAGTGGAGAGGTCTTCTTTACAGGTACTTGCCTATCTGTCCCTTATGCTATTTGTGGTCACTACAATAAGGTACTGTCTTGGAAGCAGAAACTGGTCCTTTAACTAGATACAAACCTATCAGGACCTTGACACTGGATTCCCTATGTCCTGTTCTGTGAGAAACAAATTTCTATTATTTATAAATTATCCAACCTTAGATACTTCGTTAAAGTAGCACGGGCAAAATAAGATAGGTTTGTTGGTTTATTTTTTGTCCTGCCTAGTTACCCCTATTTCCCTGTTTGAAGGTTGGTGGATAGGGAGGAATTACCATTTGGTTGCTAGTTGTCCCTTTTTGGTTAGAAGAGAAAGATCAAAGGAGTCCACAGCCAGATCTTCTATTTCCATTCTGCTCTCTAGAACGCCTTTTTTTCTCTTTGCCCTTTTGCTTGCCAGATGTTAGGGTATACTGCTCTTGATTCTAAGTGCTCCGACGGTCTCGTGATGCTTAGTTGTGAAATGAGTCTAACATCTCATTGTTCCTTTTGGTCCTTTTAGACATGAAGTTTTATCTTCTCAGTGTAAACTCAATGCTTCTCTTCAATTGACATAACAGGCATCAGGACTCACTGATGAAAAAGATTTAGGAGCTTTAGGTTTGACTTTATCTTTTAAGTTAGTGATGGCAAGAAAAAAAATGAACTGGAAATCATCATGTTAATTGAGGCAAGCCCTACTCAGACATTGGACATTTTTACTCTTATATGGATTTGGAAAAGAGAAAAATATAAGGAAAAGATGTAAAAATAGAGAGGGGGCCTATTAGGGAAGAGGACAGGCATCAGAGAAGATATGGAGGGAGATGAATATGATTGTAATGGGCGTTTTCATAAATTAGAATAAATGAAGGTTATATAACCAACACTTATATTTCCTTCTCCATATCTTATACATAATTTACTGAATTTGTTGGAGGACATATGTATTACTATTCTATGATTATTTCTCATCTGGAAAAATAGTGGTAGCACATATTCTATGATTCATCAGACTTTTAAAAAATCCATTTTTAGCTGGGTGTGGTGGCGCACACCTGTAATCCCAGCACTTGGGAGGCAGAGGCAGGTGGATCTCTGTGAGTTCAAGGCCAGCCTGGTCTACATAGTGAGTTCCAGGACAGCTGGGGCTAAAGGGAGACCCTGCTTCAAAAAGACAAAAAAAAAAAAAAAAAAAAAAAATCAAATTTTATTTTATTTGTATAAGTATTTTGCCTGAATGTATATAAGTGCACCATGTGCATGCAGTGCACAAAGAGGTTAGAAGAGGGTGTTGGAATTTCCTGGAACTAGAGTTATGGATGGTTGTTAGTTATCATTTGGGTGCTGGGAACCAAACACACATCCTTTGCAAGAGCAGCCAATGCTTTTTAACTGCTGAACCGTCTCTTCACTATGTGGGTACATAGAAGACATTCATTTATCTTTTTAAAAATAAAATGCTGCAATGTAGGTTGGAAAGTTGTCAAATAAGAGTTAACCTACCTGGGAGACAGCTATGGTAGATGTAGGTCCTCAGACTAGATAAAACTATCTACTGCAATGTCATTACAGCTCTTGGAATTCAGTAGAGTTGTTGAAAATTCTCATATCTCCCCCACACTCTCTCATACTGGGGATGAAACTCAGGGATTCTTATGTATAGGCAAAGACTACCTACAGGTTGGCCTTGCACTTTGTTGTGGATGGCAGGCTTGAATTTGATCCTTGTACCTCTGCCTCGGAAATATCTGAGATTACAGCCTGTGCAACCAAGCCCAGCATATGTTTTGTTTTGTTTTGTTTTTTATACTGGATCCGACCCAAGGCTTCACACGTTGTAGGTCCTCCTGCTCTACCATTGAGTGATTGCCTCTTGTTTTTAATCTCTGTATCTCTGCAGGTTGTGTTGTCTCGTATCTTTCAGTGCTGTAGCAGATACAAGAGAGATGGAAAACTCAGTATTGTGCAAGATCATCTTTGAAGATAGAAATTGGATTGGGCTTTGTTGGCAATAACTAGAAACCATTAGAAGAACAAACTGTGACGCTGCCAGTCCAAACAAAAAACATGTTAGTCTTGTCCACAGTTGCTCTGTCATGTTAATCTTTAAACATTTAAAAATCATTAAGGTAAAGTAGACATGGACTGTAGACATGAATGTTAGGTTTTTTAAATTTTTTTAATTAAAAATAATTTTTTTATGTGTATGCATGTATTGCCTGCATGTAGGTAAGTGCACTCACGCCATGCAATGCCCGAGAGGTCAGAAGAGGCTGTTGGATTCCCTGGGACTGGAGTTATAGACAGTTGTTAGCTGCCATGTGGGTGCTGGGATTTGAACTAGTGTTCTTAACTGCTGAGCCATCTCTCCAGCTTGGATGTTAGGTTTTAGAATGCCTCTAAAACATTTTTCAGTACTTTTTTTTCCTGATTTTCAAATTGACAGTTTATTGATCTGTTGTCAAATCCAGTCTTTACCTTTTAATTTCTTTTCTGCTATTGAGTCTATGTAATGCTTAAAATTTAGTTACTGCATTTTGGTTCCAAGAGACAGGGTCTCCCTGTACAGCTGTCCTGGAACTCACTACGTAGACCAGGCTGGCTTTGAACTCAGAGACCTGCCTGCATCTGCCTCCTGAATGCTGGGACTAAAGGCATGTGCCACCAAGTCCGACTGAAACTTTTTATACCTTATTTAATTTTTTCCATCCATTAAGTAATTCATGTAGCAGATTT
The DNA here is from genome assembly GCF_000622305.1 of Nannospalax galili. Taxonomy (NCBI): domain Eukaryota; kingdom Metazoa; phylum Chordata; class Mammalia; order Rodentia; family Spalacidae; genus Nannospalax; species Nannospalax galili. The sequence goes on from NW_008345000.1 coordinate 2,267,531, forward strand.
ACCCATTGCTCTTATGTATTTAATCTTGTTATTGGTATCTGTTGATTTGTCTTATTGTGTGCCCTACCCAGTATCGCGTATGTGACCTACAAAGGGTTTTTGATTTCAGAACCTCTGAGTTATTAAATGCCCCCCTCCTCCACATGCTCAAGGATAGACCTGGAATTTGTGAATAGCTTACCATTATTTTCTTAAACTCTTTCCTCTTCATTATGCTCATGGCATTGTCTAAATTCCTGGAGACACTGTTTTTCTGGTTCTTGGCCAGAAGACTTGGCTTTTATTTACTCTACTTTCTGTTATTATGTCAGTATCTATGTGGTATGTGACATCAACAAGGATGACCCGTGGTTTCTTCAGTCTGTGTAGATGATTCCTTTCTCCTTTTCACACTCTTGCTGCTCTCACTCTTGGTAGTTATGCCCACTACCACAGAATTGCATCGAGTGGCTTTTGGGACATGAGGAACAAGAAAAAAAGCAATTTTTTTCTTTCTCTTTCTGAATATTAAGAGTCTTCTTTCTGAGCCATGCATGGTGGTGCATCCCTCTAATCCCAGCACTCAGGATGCAGAGTCAGGTGTATTTCTGTGAGATTTGAGGCCAGTTTGGTTTACATAGTAAGTTCCAGGAGTTCCAGGCCAGCCAGGGCTATTGTATTCGTCACGTTTCTGTTGCTGTGATAGAAACAGTGACCCAAGCAATTTGTAGAAGGAAGTTTATTTGAGCTTACAGTTCCAGGGGAATTACAGTCTGTCATGGCAGGGGAGCATGGTGGCTGGAGGTGGCTGGAGCAGGAGCAGCAGAAGCTAAGCTCTCACATTATCAGGCAGACACAGTCGCAAGAGAGCGACTGGGGATCTGGCAAGGCTTAAAAGCTCTAAGCCCACCCCCAGTGACGTGCTTCCTCCAGGATAGCCACACCTTCTAAGACCTCCCAAAACAGCGCCATCATCTGGGGACAAAATGTCCAAATACTTGGAGGCTGTGGGGGACATTTTCATTCAAACCATCACAGCTATATAGGGAGACTCTATCTCAAAAATAAATACATAAATAAACAAATAAACAAATGAATAAATAAATAACGTGAAGGAGGAAAAGAAAAAAAATAAGGAAGAGAAAGACTTCTCAGTATCTGGACTGGCCAGAGTAATTACCTTCTAGAGAAGCTTGCGCTCAGTACCAGTGCCCTTTCTAGATCTTAAGGTCATCAAACTCAGGCCATTGATTTCTAGATAGGTAGGAAGAATAAATTGCCAGTGTGATATATCAGATCTGGTCTCTTCCCCTGCCCACTTGCTGTTGCGTTCAGAGTTTTAAAATTTCATTCAGTGGTATTAACAAAGTGGCATGTGTTAATTCCATTTTTACTCAGAACTGAAAGCCCTCTGGTCTCACTTTATATCTGTTTTAGAAATGACATTGCATCTTTAAAATTCTTTATGATCATAGTTTTAAATATGTTGTAATAATTACAATCCGTTTTCAACATATATGATTCTGCTCTATGTAATAGTACAAGTTCTATTGAAGAAAAGTTATAATAAGTAAAGAAGGTTGCAGGAAAATAAATTTTTCTTAGAGTAGTTTTCATGAACTCTAAATTTTCCATGATGATAATGCCTTCAGAATCATCTACAAAATTCTTGCCTAGAGTCTTCAACAGCAAATAAGTGCCAAAATAAACCTCAGTGGGAAGGATGCTACCTCTTTTTATGACTAATATCTTAGTGTCTGAAACTCTTATTTCAATGTTGTTTATTATTTGGGTTTGAGTGCACGTATGGAAGTCAGAGGACAACTGTCCTGAGTTGTTTCTCTCCTTCCACCATAGGTTCTGAGGATCAAACTCTGGACGTCAGCTTTGCACAGAAAGTGCCTTTAACTGCCTTTATCTGGCTGGCTGAACAGTTTATTTTTAAAAGATGAAAATGAGGGACCATCGTTCAGCAATTAAGAACACTGGCTGTTCCTGCAGAATACCTGGGTTCAAATTCCAGTACCCATTTGGCAGCCAACAACTGTCCATAACTCCAGTTCCAGGGGATGTGACAGTCTCTTCTGTCCCCTGTGGGCATTGCATGACACGGGTGCACTTAACAACATGCAGGCAATACACGTATGCACATAAAATAAAAATAATAAATATCTTTTTGAAGATGAAAATGAATAAAGAATAAAATATTTTCAAAGTGGAAGGTAAGCTAGAAAATCTCAGGGAGAGACTGTAGATTGATATGAAAAGGCACTATCATTGAAAATAGAATTCATGAGAACTGTTCTAAAAGAGACATTGATTTCCTGCATCCTTTTGGATTGTACTTATTTCTGTGTTATGGATTTTATCATTTAGCCTTTACTTTCTAATAGTTGTGTAAAGCTTCTTCTGTTAGTCACTTTCTTGTTACAGTGGCAAAATACCTGACAATAAACAATTGAAGGACAGGTTTATTCTGGTTTAGAATTGGAAGAACGGTTTCCATGGTGGGGAACGCACAGCAGGAGCAGGAGGCTAGCTGGTCACATTGCGTCTGTAGTCAGGAAGCACAGAAGGATGGATGCTATGCTCAGGTAGCTTTCTTTGTGTTCAGTCCTGCACCACGTCCCAGGGCATGCTGCTGCCACATTTAGGGTGTGTCTTCCCATTTCAGTTAACCTAATCTAGGTAATCCCTGATGGACATATCCAGAAATTGGTCTGCAAGGTGATTCTAGATCCTCTTAGTCAAGATAAACTACCACATTTCTTTTTCCGGTAGTTCTTTGTTTCTTGATTTTAAGTACTACAAAAGAGTATTGGAATTATTTGGCAGGTGAGATGGCTCATCAGGTAAAGGCACTTGCAGGACAATGTGACCAGGAGAATCTATGTAAAAGGTAGAAGGAGAGAACTGACTCCACAAAATTATTGTCTGACCTCTATACATGGGCCAAGGCATTAATGTTCCCCTCCCACCCTACGTCAGGCACTGACACAATAAATGAAATTAAGAGTAGTGGGTTATTATATACAAACTGATTGGTTTGGTTTATACTGTGTTCTTTTTTAAAAAAATACTATTTTTTTATTTTATGTGTATGAGTGCATAGCCTGCATGTATGTAAGTGCCCCCATGTTGTGCAATGCCCACAGAGGTGAGAAGAGGGTGTTGGACCCCTGGAACTGGAATTAGGATGGTTGTTAGCTGCCATGTGGGTGCTGGGAACTGAACCCATCCTCTGCAAGAGCAGCCCGTGCTCTTTGCTGCTGAGCCATCTCTCCAGCCCCTGTACTGTGTTCTTTTATGTGTAAAAAAATTTCTTACAGTTCAAAAATACTTTATAAATTAATATGATTGGGAGGTGGCAAGCATAAAAATTCTCTTTTGATTTATCCTATAGGAAACCCCTTCACACAGAGAATGAAGAAGAAATCTGGGTGTAACCCTCCCATGGGTGATCAGGAGTCTGAAGATATGGAAGGTAACTTTTCATTTTTTGTAAAGCTTGTATATAGAAAGACAAGCTTAGTGTCACAAAAATTTTTATTTGTATACTTTAAAATTTAAGTTTGTGTTATTTTTACATTCTGAAACTAAGGGTTGTGCACTTTTTTTTTTTTTTTGGTCTTTTGGAGATGGTCTCCCTGTAGCCCCAGCTGTCCTGGATTCACTATGGAGAACAGGCTGGCCTCAAATTCACAGAGATCTGCCTGCCTCTGCCTCCCGAGAGCTGGGATTAAAAGCATGCACCGCCACACCTGGCAGGATTGTGCACTTTTTCTTAAATTTTAATTTTGATTGATTACGCTTTTTTTGTTTTGTTTTTTTTTGGCCTTTTTGAGACAGGGTCTCCCTGTAGCCCTGGGTGGCCTGGATTCGCAAGTCCATGGTCATGTGTGGGTGAGGGCCAGAGGAGGATACTCTCTGGTGTTGTTCCTTAGGAACCTTCCACTTTTTTATTTGAGACAGGGTTGAGACTAGCCTGGGACTTTACTAGTTGGCTAGTTGGCTGTCCAGCAAGCCCCAATAAGCTTCCTGTCTGCCTCCCCAGTGCTGGAGTTACAAGCATGTACTACCATGCCAGCTTTTTTAATGTGTGTTCTGGAAACTGGCAAGCACTTTTCCGAGTTATCTCCCCAGTCCTCATTAAAAAATTTTTAAAATAAATTTTTTGAGAACTTCGTATGCTTTCCTCTCCCCTTCCCACTTGAATTCCTGACCTCTTTTTAAATTACTGTTACACACAGACACGTACACAGAAATACACACACACAACCCATGTCCATTTAGTGTTTCTCATATGCCCAATGTTTAGGGATGAACACTTGGGATTAGATCCCATTGCAGTGTTTTCCTCTGCCTCTAAAGCTAATCTTAGTGATCAGCAGAAGGGCCTGACAACACTGACTCATCCTACTCAATTTTTACATTATCCATTATTTTAGTTTTTGTTCTTGAAACACCAAAAATTAGATGACTTGTAGGGACAGTGTTAACGTGACTTTCTTTCCACTCCATCCATTTCGAAAAATACCTTGATGTGTCTCTATTGGTGACATACTCCAAGTTACTGTGTTTACATTTTACTCTTCAAAACCTTACAGATAGTTTTATTGGGTATATAATTCTGGATTGATAATTGATAGTTGTTTTTTTTTAAGCATTTGAAGATATAACTTAACCATTGTTTGATTTCTTGGTGTCTAGAAATCTCTTCTTGGTCCTGTTGTCGTTTTCTTTGTAAATGATCTGTCTTTTCTCAGTTTTTCACCATTTCAAATTAACTTTTTTTTTAGGCTAGCCATGGTTGTGCATGCTTTTAATCAAGCACTTGGGAGGCAGAGGCAAACAGATTTCTGTGAGTTTGAGACCAGCCTGGTCTTACTGGGCCAGTAAGTGCAACATAGACCCTATCGCAAAAAAAGACTAAAAACAGTTGTACCCATTTTTTTCAAGTACATGTGTGCCTTGGCACTTCTGTGTCCCAGTGTGCACGTGTGATCAGAGGACAACCTGGAGCAGTTGGTTCTCTCCTCCTACCACACATCCCATTACTCCGATCCAGTCTGTTAGGCTTGCTGGCTGTACTGGCCCTCTGCTTTCAAGACTTATACTAAGTCCCTGAGTTGCAGTTCTGCTCCATTGTTTCTAGGTGTGGATACTTTTCATTTCATCCTCTTTTACCATATGTGTGTTTCCTTTATATGTTGATTGGTTTTTTTTTTTTTTTCTTCCATGATTTAGTTTTGACAAAAGGCAACCCCCCCCCCCCATTTCATAACCAGCTCCTGAAATAGGCCCACTACAATCACTACAATTTATTTGGTCATGTCTGATGACTGGGAAGTTTTTGGTTTATGTTTATGTTTAAGGCTGCTGTAAAGCTGGGATCAACATACAATAAATACTTGCACAAGGGAAGTAGCAGGTCTATCTTGATGTAATCAACCCCCAAGTGATGGAGAGGTGTCTAGGGTCTTTTATTTCTTTCTGAGACAGGGTCTCACTATGTTATATAGCCCTGACTGGCCTGGAACTCACTGTATAGCCCAGGCTAACCTTGAATTCATAATCCTCCTGCCTCAGACTCTGAAGTGCTAGGATTATAGGCATGTACCACTATACCTACCTGGTTTGTGTTTTTAATCATTTCCTGTCATTAATTCTTTATTTCTTTTTGTATTTTCTTCTGAACTTTATTTAATAGTATGTTAATACTTTGCTTCGGCCTCATGTATGAAAAAAATCTTTCACAATTAACTCCATTTCTATCTCCTAAAATATAGTGAGTGTCCACAAATTTGTTTTAGTTCAGAAGTATTCTTTTCTTCTAGGTCTAATCTGCTTTTTAGTCATTCTGTATGGTATTTGAAAGTTCTGATATTTGAATCCAGTGGATTTCTAAATTTGTTTCTGCTGATTCTCAGTCAAGGTGGGTTATTTTCTTAGGTTTGGGAATATTTGTTTGTGAGTTCATATTTGATAAGTTTAATCTATAGAATCTTGAGTGCCCAATTCAGGTTATTCTTTACAGAATTTGTGTTTGATTTATCCTGGACACATGCTGGAACTGTGGTAGCTCTCTTTGAGTGTCCTGGCTTAGTACTGACTTCTCAGTGTTACCCTTAGTTCCTCTATTTGGGAAGACTTAATCTGCAGATCTGACACTAGTGTGGACGCTTGTGCCTCCCAGCTCACTGTATATTGTTTCCATTCCTTGTTTTTTCTTTTTGTGTTGGATTTTCACAGTTCCCATTATTTGCTTAGGAGCCAGTGTAAGTTGGTTACATTTATTGTTAGGAATTTAAGTTATTACAAATCCTATAGAGACAAATTTGACAGTGTCTTAGTCATATAAATTTATATGTAATTCCATTTTTAGGAATTGATTCTGTAGATACACTTTTTAAAATGTGAAGTCATTGGGTTGGGAATTTAAGTTCAGTGGTAGTGTACCTGCCTAACATTTGTAAAGCTCTGGGTTCCATCCTCACACTGTGGGGGAAAAAAGTAAAGTAAAAATTCATTGAAGCATTGTTCGCCATAACCAAATGAATGTCCGTTAATACCTTCTTCTCAAAAGCAGATTAGTTGAGTATAGTATTCTAATATTTGTGTGAAGAAGGAAATGTGGCAGAACATACATTAGATTCACCTTGACTTCTTGGCTCACCCCTGTGATCTCAACACCTGGCAGGCTGAAGTAGGAAGATCTTGAGTTTGAGGCTAGTCTACCTATTGAGATCCTGTCTTAACTGGGGGAGGGAGGAGAAGGAGTTGCTTTTTTATGCGTTAAAAAAAACGGAGTAACAAAAGAAACTTGAGTTACTGTTGGATAGCTAGGAGTCGTGGGAGGTAGAGTCAGGTAGATCTCTGAAATTGAGGCCAGCCTGGTCTACGTAGCAAGTTCCACTAGGGCTACAGGAAGACCTTGTCTCAAAAAGACAAAAAAGAAAATAAAAAAGAGTTATATGGAAGGGAAATGGATGGATGGTTGAGTAGATTTGATAGGCTTGTCACTGTAGTCATTTTTACTTACACATTTTGAACCAGGCAGGTATTTTAAAATTTAATCAAAATTCATTTCAGCTCTCCCTTCCCCTATATAAGAAAGTTGGCTGAGAATGTATCTAAATGGTAGGGTATGTACAAGGTTGTTATGTACAAGTTTGGGTTAAATTCCTAGGATCCCCTACCCTCCCCATAAACACACACACGCATACACGCACACACACATACACACTTAACATGCAGGGGCTGCTGATTGATGTTTGTCATTTTGGAGGGCCTTTAGAGTATATAGCATTGCTATAAACAAGTCATTGGTTCTGGAAACCTTGAAAGCATACATGACTATTTTTTTTTTACAGGTGAAGAAAACAGAAATAATACTCACACCACTGGCCTATTGTATAGTGAAGCAGACAGATGTCCAATATGTCTTAATTACCTGTTAGGGAAGGAAGTTGGTTTTCCAGAAAGTTGTAATCATGTCTTCTGTATAACCTGTATTCTTAAATGGGCAGAGGTAAGTTCAAGAATAAGTATTAACCATAGTTGACAAATTACTGCATTCAATGTCCAATCATGATTTTATTTCACTTAAAGAGTTGATACTGCCTTTCATAAGTTATTTCATAGTAATGTGTTTTCCCACTATTTTAGGCAAATTTCCCTGTTTAAATTCTTTCCCCATATTTCCTTCTAATGCTCTTTTGCCCAGCTTTTCATTCTTTTTTAATGTTTAAAGTATATATGTTTAAAAAAAACTTCCAGGAAGAATGGATCAAACCACTTCCTGACTCTTGGACTCTTGTAGGACATTATCTTTGTACTACTATTAACATCTGTTTGCTTTTTGCTTTATGTTTCTTGGAATTTTCACACAGGCTAATTGACTTCTTTATAGCAACTTAGGGAATAACCAAAGTAAATTTCATTACTTTAAAGCTGCAGGTCTTGTATGTTATGTTCTGTAATTTGACCCAGATCTTAACAGCTTAATGGTTCTTTTTAATTCAATGTGAACTAACTTGAGAGTCTTCAGAGATTTTACTGAAATTCTTCATAGAGTATAAATAATTAAGAAACAGGGTATTTGGGGCTTTGATTGTATTATGTTGAATCAGTTTGGGCCAGAAGCACTGAAGCACATATTAATCATAAACTCTATTGTTATAAATTATGAAATCAAAAGTTTAGTGTTTTTCATAACAATCACGTCTTTTCTGGCTTAGTATTTTGTCAGTGTGTAAAAATAGGTACATCTCAAAAATGTTACCATTTAGAGGGCTGTAGAGATGACTCAGTGGTTAAGAGCACAGACTGCTCTTGCAGAGGACCCAAGTTCAATTCCCAGCACCCACATGACAACTAACAGTCATCCTTAACTCCAGTTCCAGGGGATCCCATTTCTTCTTCTAACCTCCATAGGCATTTCACGACACGGGTGCACTTATCCATGCAGACAATACCCTCGTACACCTTAAAAAAAATTAACATTTAGCTGCATTCAGATTTCTCATTGTTTTTGATCCACAGTACTACAAAAATAGCAAAAGCCAAATTTTTCCGTGTCCTTAAGTACTTTGAAAATTAATTGGATTAGGGTTTTCAGAATTGCCTTTTACTTGTGTGTTCCTTTGTACTGTAGAAAGAACTGGTGTAATATATAGTGAAGGCTGTCTTTCTGGCTAACTTCTGCAAGAGATTCGTTATGCTGGTTAAATTCATATGTGTATAGGAGCTGATTTAATTCACATTAGAACCTAAGCTAGTCATGGCAAGAAGGGACTAAGAAAATGTATCTTGAGAAAAGTAGTTTGTGTAAAGTATGTTGAGTTTCGTGCACCTGGGCTAGCTTTGTGATCTGTGTGTTGTCTGTTTATTTTGAGCGGGGAGTGGGTGAAAAACCTGTTAGTGCTTGTGTTGAAGGTTTCAGTTCAGTCTTTTTCCTGATTGCATAATTAAGAACTTTGAACTAAATAATGGGTGTGTTTTTCTAAGACAGGATGTATAGATGTGATTTTGATTCTCCTTCCTTTACCACCTCAGGTGCGTCTTTCAGTGTAGCCATAAGCTTCATCATGTTGTATGTTTGAGGTGTCTCTGGGGTATCGAGAAATCAAACTGCTAGACTCTGGTCTGTACACGTATTTAATTCTACTAAACAACAGTAAACTTAACAATTTTTTATTGTTCATTTGTTTTTATTTTATGTGTATGAGTGTTATGTCTGCATTTGTGTAAGTGCACCCGTGTCATGCAGTGCCTACAGAGGTCGGAAGAGGGGGTTGGACCTCCTGGAACTAGAGTTATGGACAGTTGTTAGCTGCCATGCTCTTAACCACTGAGCCATCTCTCTGGTCCAAACTTAGCTATATTTTTAAGCCTTGTAGACTATTTTGAAGTTGGAAATACTTGACAACATATATAAAATACTCAACACTTTTCTCACGTGTAGTATTTTCCTTGTTTATTTTATATTTTATGTGTATGAGTGTATTGCCTGCCTGTATGTAAGTGCACCTGTGTTGTGCAATGCCCATGGAGGTCAGAAGAGGGTGTTGGATACCCTGGAACTAGAGTTACAGGTGGTTGTTAGCCATCATGTGGGAACCAAACCTGGGTCCTCTTCAAATGCAGTCAGTGCTCTTAACCACTGAGTTGTTCCAGCTCCTTGTTTTGTTTTGTTTTGTTTTGTTTTGTTTTGTTTTGTTTTAAAAGAACTGTTTGATTTTCTGTGCTGAGCGTGGTGGTGTTCCCTCTCCCCAGTCATTTGTGCATCCTTGGAGTGCACCCAGCATAGCTCCTGCACCTCAGTGCAGGGTATCTACACTCCCACAGCACTTTGTTGCCCCTTTGTGTCATATGCTATGCTTCTTTATGTGTCTGTTCTCCACTCTGGAGTAAAGGGTACTTGAAGGGGTCTGACTATCTGATGCTCCATGGTGGCCAGCACTGTGCTTGGCACACTGCAATCCCCATAAACCTCACCAAGCCAGTGAGATATTGGAAAGGGTCTTCCACAAGACTAAGTGCTCTTAATGGCTGAGCTGTCTGTCCAGCCCAGCTTAAGGAGTTTATCTTATGCATATTTACAAGCAAAGACACAATTTTCACTTTATAGAGTTTTGAACATAACAGAAGTTTAGCCTTGATTATCTGGGCTCTCACATTTAAAATATTTAGAAAGGGGAAGCCTAGAAAGTCTGATGTGCCATTAGAAGTAGTAATAACTAATCATATTTATAATTCTCTACAGACAAGGTACCCCACCATACAGTGGTTAAGAAGATAGGATTTTTCTTGGCACAGTTACCAAGAAGTAGTTAAAATTTTGCCTTTTAAAGTGTTTAGGTTTGTGCTGGGCATGGTGGTGCATGCCTTTAATCCCAGCACTTGGGAGGGAGAGGCAGGTGGATCTCTTGTGAGTTCGAGGCCAGCCTGGTCTCCACAGCCTGTATTAGGCCAGCTGGGGTTACAGGGAGACCCTGTCTCAAAAAGACTAAAACAAAAAAGAGTTAAGGTTTGATAACTTAGAAACATTATAGGTTTAAAGCATTAAGGGACTGGAGAGATGGCTCAGCAGTTAAGAACACTGGATGCTCCTGCGGAGGATCCAGGTTTGGTTCCCAGCAACCATGTGGTGACTAAGTCTGGAACTCCACTTTGAGGGGATCTGATGCCCTCTTCTGGCCTCCCTGGGTTTTGCATACATGTGGTGCACAAACAGGTAACAAACGCATACACATAAAATATAAATAACTAATAATAACAAGCAGACAAAACATTCAAGCACATAAAATATAAATAACTAAATAAAAACAGGTTTAGAGTATATAATAGTTCTATGTTTTTTGTTGTTTTTATTTATTTTGTGCTGACGATTGAACCTGAAGCTTCATACATGCTAAGCACATTTTCTACCACTGAGCTATACCCTACCTAGCCTTACTGTACTAAAAAGACTTGCAAGTATATACAGTATGTGTAATTAGTATATTCTTGATAACTACTGAGGTTCTTTCCCTTTATAATTTATGTATTTTTCCTTTCAAGATTTACTAAAATGTAATCAGTTTCCCTGAATGAGCAAATTATCCTCAACTCAGTTTTTTCTTTTTAAAAAAATATTTTATTTTTACTTTATATATATGAGTGTATTTCCCGCATGTGTGTAGGTGCACCTTTGTCATGCAGTGCCTGCGGAGGTCAGAAGAGGGTATTGGATCTCCCAGAACTGAAGTTATGGACGATTGTTAGCTGCCATGTGGGTGCTGAGAACTGAACCTGGGTCCTCTGCAAGCGCAGTCAGTGTTCTTAACCAATGAGCCATCTTTCCAGCCCTCAGTTTTTTATTTCTATGAAATGCTGACAGCTTCGGTTTGAGGAAGTAAGGTTAATGAAATAAAAATTGGACAGTGGGCAAAGGTGCTGTGCTCTCATGAGACTAGAAATGAAGAATCTTACAAGGTGACATACAGTTCTTGAACAATGCTCAATACAAACAGGTGAAGAATATGTTTTAACATTGATTAATCTAACAAAAAAGCAAGATGTGAGTAGTTGACTTATGTTTTAACTACTGATAGATTTATACATATTCTTTCATTCAGAAAGTGGAAATTTTCACATCATTCTGGTGATTAGATGGTTTTTTCGAAGTTTTTTCTGGTTTTTTTTTTTCAACCAGTTTTTCTTCAAATATTAGGTCTTAAAAAAATTATAAAAGTAGCACAAACCTCTGTTAACACAGTGCTCTTTGAACAATAATTAATTAAAGCATAATATGTAAAATAGGTGATCAGGGCTTTCTATTTTTATCCTTCAAGTAGGGTAGGGAGATACTTCTGACTCCTCCATGACTTGAATTATTGATAATTTTTTTTAGACCCACTGCTGCTTTTTATCTTGTGAACTAATCCTGTCCTTGGGTAGAACAATGAGTGTTTTTTGCAATGTGAGTACTCATTACCTAAAGAATATATATAAGTACCTTGATTTAATATCCTATTCACCAGTCAGGTAAATTGATATATCATTTTGTATAGCCCAGTGTGTCAGAATATTTAAATAATTTATACAGGTATTTTACTGAGTTTTCTGTTTATATACTAGGAAAAGAAAACCTTACCCAATAGATACGGAGGACATTAAGATAAAATGTAGTTTTATCTAGTTTTAGAATGAATCTTGGAGACCAGGAAAAAAATCCCATCTGGATGGATAGATTGAACACTTTGTTACTATTAATTTTACTGATAGCTGTTTGTATGGATATACTGAAAGCTGGTGTAAAGAACCAAAGTTTTGTTACTGTACATTGACAAAGACTGTTTTGAAAGATAGATGTGGTAGGGGACATGAAGCCCAACTACAGGTCTTTGGAGATCCATGGCTAGCTGTCTTGGAAAGGGTAGATGCTGATCAACAGTTTAAGATAAACACCAACCTCTAATGGTATGCATTCCTAAGTCATCTCTTATTTTTGAACTGCAGTTTTGTACATAATACGCTTTATTTCTTAGTTACAGAGATAGATGTTCTAGATACCAATGAATAGGAAAACCTACCTATAAGCGTTAGGTATTGAGATTTAGTCTTAAACACTTACCCTTAACACTTGCTTCTCTCTCTCTAGGAGGGGCTATCTGTAGGCAGCCTTTGTGATTGAGGATAGAGCAGCATCAGGAAGCAAGAAATATTAGAAACCAAGAATCCTGAATTCCCAAATAAGGAAGGTTTCCTGTTCTTACATTTAAATATGGGTTTTTCTGAGCTGGGAATTTACAACGCGACAGACTACTAGGGTATGTTTTACTGAAATCATTAGGAAAGATGATTTTTTTTTTTCTCTCAAAATTGCCTCCTTAACTCAATATAACTGCAGTACAGAGCATTTGCTATAAAATATGTGCTCTGTTTCTAATATGCTTTACTCTGTACAACAGTGAGCAATTTCTCCTTAATTTTGTAGCTGTATCATAAAGTTGAATGGTATTCTTAGATATGTTGATTATAAAACTAATTAGATATTTTAGAAATTATTGAAAGTCACATTGAACGGGTGAATAATTGAGGGTATTTTGTTGTATGACAGGAAATCAGATTGGTAAACATAGTTTTCATATAGTGAAAGCGATAGTCTTTAAAAATTGAAATCACTTTAAAAAGTATAGTTAAAAGATTTCTGTATTAGCTTTAAATATGAGCTTTTAAAACTTTTCAGCCTAGAAGTTTAGTTTGAAAATTTTATTTTGAAAACCAAAGTGTCTCTTTAGGGTGTTCTGTGTAGCTGTCTGCTACTTGGAAAGATGAGAATCCTTTGGGGATGCCTTTAAAATTAGGCCAGTCTGAGCCATTAAAAAAAAAGCCTGCTCATAAAGTTTCTCTATTAAATCTATGTAATTATCACATGGTGTATGACTTGATGCTTTGATATATATTAATGAACTTTCATTTGTGAAGAAGCATACTTATCCTACAGGGTGCATTAATATTTTTATTTATTTTAGGTGTATATTTATTTGTGTATATTTATTTTAGGTGTATATATTTTGTGCTCTTAACTACTGAGCTATCTCTCTAGCCTAGATCTTAATATTTTTAAACGTGTTTTGATTTTTTTTTCATTGAATTCTTTAATTATACTTTTATGGGTACTATGAAAACTTAGAATAACTGAATTTCTTTTCTAGTTCTTCTCTGAAATGCCCTACTTTTTTTTTTTTTAAAGATCATAAGTGGGTATCATTGTTTCTTAGCCTCAGCAAAGGTATTTTACTTACCTTTTTTAGCTTGTTTGCTGATTTAAGCTTTTTATACCTGAGGAAGAGAACTTATTTTTTCCCTTTGTGGTCAAGCCATTTTATTCAGAGGCTTGTGGGTGGGGAGGGGCAGGCAAGGTCCACCATCAGATGTCCTCTGCAGGGCAGCTCTCTCATCACTAAAAGCAGAATGAACTCATTTTTAAGAGTTTTTTTCCCCCATTTGCTAAGCATGTGTCAAAGCGAATTAAGATTTTTTTTATGTTAACTAAATTATCTTTATGAAAGTTAAATTTGTACAGATTATAATACATAGTAGTAGTTTCTGATTACTGTTTTTTCCTTTTGTTTTGCTATAGCAGTGGAACTAGTTACTCAGATGAAAGTAGACAGATTCAGAGCAGTTATTCATAAGGAAAAAAAAGAATGAAAATCCTGTCTAGGACCCAAATATTTGAAACAGATCAAAATGGAATGACTAAGTTTAAAACCATGTCATTTTAAAAGCTATAAAGGAAAGAGTGGTATTTCACTGATGTCAGCAGAGGAAATTTGAAAGGAAAGAATGAGATTGTATAATTTGAGTAATTAACTGATTTAATATATGGTAAAATTTCTTTGGGTCTTTGTTTTATAAATGTATTCAACAGAATAATTCCCATCATGGGGATTGGAATTCCAAGAAAAATCTTTCAATCATGTTTCTTACTTTCATTTATATCATATTGTAGATTGTCTTTTTGTTAATTAACCTAGGTTTTTGTTAGTGTAAACTGGTTGATGTTGCTTAGACCTTAGTATATCCTACATATTCTTTGAAGAATTGTTTTCTCAGTTTATTCAGGTAAAAAACTTAGGGCTAAATTCTGATATTCCTATCTTTATAAATGAAGTAATTGAGGCATAGAGAATCTTTGTAACTTTTTAAATTTAGACAAAAGACAAAATATGAAGCTGAGTGTGGTGGCGCACGCCTTTAATCCCAGCACTCGAGAGGCAGAGGCAGGTAGATCTCTGTGATCTTGAGGCCAGGCTGGTCTACATAGTGAGTTCTAGGTCAACTGGGGCTACTGGGAGACTGACTCAAAAAGACCCTCCCACAAACACAAAAAGACCAAATATGAAAGCAAATAGCAAATACAGAGACTCTACACATCTTCATTTTCAACAAACATTGAAAGAAACACATCTTCGTTTATTACTGTTTAATCTTTTTATGAATGTTTCCTAAATTACCTTTAAAATATAAATAAAAATGTTTGAAAGCTTGGGGAAAAATGGAAAGCCCTGGACAGATTTTACTTTTAGGTTTTTTTTGGTCTTTTTGAGACAGGGTCTCCTTGTAGCCCCAGCTGTCCTGGAAATCACTATGTAGACCAGGCTGGCCTCGAACTCACAAAGATCCGCCAGCCTCTGCCTCCGGGATTAAAGGCGGGATTGAAGTGCCTGGATTAAAGGCGTGCGCCACCATGCCCTGCTAGATATTTTTAATATAAATGTAATAATATAACCTAGCTAAAGAAATTTCATAGTTTATGTGAATTGTTAAACAATCACGTAGTTATGATTTCCAGTTCATCGATCTAGAATTGTTGTTTGTAATGAATTATTAAAAAGATGTGAGTGCTGGGTGTGGTAGCCCACGCCTTTAATTCCAGCACTGGGGAGTCAGAGGCAGGAGGATCTCTGTGAGTTCCAGGACAGCTGGGTCTACAGGGAGACCCTGTCTCAAAAAGACCCCCCCCCCCAAAAAAAAAAAAAGATGTGAGCTACGTTGCTGCTTGTAGTAGAGCAAGTTTTCAGTAGAATTTTAAGGCCTTGTTTAGGTAAGTTGAGCTATCTTTTCTTTGTCAGAACCAATTTATCATAGTAAAGTCACATTCCTCAGTTCAGCCTGGTGAAGTATTTGCATATCAAAGCCTAATTTCCATATTATTTCTGCCAGAAAATCACATTTCACTAGAGTGGTAGAAAGTAGCTTACTTTATATTTTAGCTGCATTCTGATGGCTCCATGAGTATTGTGAAAGCATGTTAACTCTATGATTAAGGACTACACTTAATCTGTTCTGCTTGTACTCATGTAAGCCTATGTAGATATGGGCAAAAGTCAACACAATTTTCCAATAAGGAATAATGTAAATGAGTTATCTCAATTTCATTACTTTTTGATCTTCTGAACAATTACTATTAAATTGTTAAAAACTTCTTTTACTTAAATAACTATAGATATTGATACTGTGTTTTAGTGTTTTCATAGTAGATTGTGGTCTTTGCTCCTATCCTAGTAGAAAACACATTCATCTGCTAACAACCATCAGTAACTCCAGTTACAGGGGAATTTGACACCTTCTTCTGACTTCCCTGAGTATTACATGACATAAGTGCACTTACCTACATGCAGGCATTATACTCATACACATAAAATAAAAATAAATTAAAAAACAAAACAAAACATCTTTTATTCAGTTTGAAAAAAAGACTGGTAACCTAATTAAAAAAGGTATGATTAAACACTTTTTTAAAAAGAAACTTTTGAGTACACTTTTAAAAAAAATAAGAAAACATTGCTTAACCCTCAATATCTTAAAGGAAATTGGATAGCTGCAAAAGAATGCGTAAGAATCCCATCTCTGAAGGCCTTATCTAGGTTACCAGGGAAAGGTGGAAGAATGTTTTTTCTTTTTTTTCTTTTCCCCCCGAGATATGGGGTCTTCCTGTAGCCCCAGCTGGCCTAGAACTCATTATGTAGACCAGGCTGGTCTCATATAGACCTGCCTGCCTCTTTCTTCCAAGTGCTAGGATTAAAAACCACCATACCCAATTCTTCATTTTTTTTTGGGGGGGGGGGGTCTTTTTGAGACAGCTCTCCCTGTAGCCCCAGCTGGCCTGGAACTCGTTATGTAGACGAGTTTGTCCTGGAACTCACAGAGATCCCCATGCCTCTGCCTCCCAAGTGCTAGGATTAAAGGTGTGTGCTACCACACCTGGCCTCTTCCATATTTTTAAAATACTTATTGGCATAATTACTAGCACAATTCAGAATAATTAATTTGGGGAAAATGTTAAGTCACACAATATTAAAATGTATAAATGACTTGCCTAAGACATTCTTTTTATAGCTAATTTATAACTGCACAAGTTTAGCATTACAGTCAACTTTACAGGACAGCAGCTTTCATTATGCACATAGTTTTCAGTGGAGCAATAGATCTTAATGGGATCTTAATAGTGGAGATTTTATCTTTCATGTTCATTGTATTCCCATTAGCTAATATTAAGTAAATATTGGAATTAAGGTATTTGTTGTCTTGTGGTGTGATACAGTCTGAGACTATTTCATCTCCTTTATCTTTGAAAAAAATGTATTTCTATGATAGTGGAAAGTTATAGATGTATTTAGTATAGTTTGATCTAAAGATAATTTGTAAATATATAATTTGTTAATCATTTTTCAGACACTGGCTTCATGTCCTATTGACCGAAAACCTTTTCAGGCTGTACTTAAGTTTAGTGCATTGGAAGGTTGTGTTAAGGTAAGTCTTTGATTTTATTTGAGTTTATGAACTATGTAATGTTCACTGAGGTTACTTTTAGTTATTCTATATTTGAAAATGTTTACCTTTAGGTTCAATATGTGATCTTGCTCCTCTTCATCATGACAAGCTCATACCTTCCAACAAGGGTACTAAAGTATAAAGCTTTTTCCTTTCCCTTCTGAAGAGGGCATGTCCACAGTGGTACAAATATTATTAAGGTCAGATACTTGAAGTTTCATCTAATTCTAACATTTTCAAAACAGCATGAGCATTTTTTAGTTGAATAGCACTTTGAATAAATGTGTTTGCATTTGGAAATTTTTTTGAAATTTCATTGAAAAGGTGTTTAAAACAAAGTATTGAATTCAAAGATTAACTTTCGTAAAACTTAAGTTCAAAATATTTGAAAGCTGTTTTTATGAAAAGCATAAATTTGAGATTAGCCATTAAAATTACACATAAAATGACATGCTTTGTCATGTAAGTTTATTATGAGTCTTGGTTATGATTTTTATTGATGGTTTTAGTTTGTTAAAAAGAAGAGAACTGGAAACATTCCTGACTTAATGAGTAAAATAGGACAGGACAGTGGTACATAAGTAAAATATATGAGAACTCTAATAAATATTTGAGTAAATGATGAACAGCTTTCAAATA
>NW_008345000.1:2285585-2302726 GCF_000622305.1 Nannospalax galili
TTTATTTATTTATTTATTTATTAATAGACAATGTATCTCTAAATGAACTGTTTCGAGGTGACCCTTTTAGCCTGTGACAGCTTGTTTACTAGAGCAAAGGGCATATAAAACACATGAGTTGTTCCCAGTGTAGGTGTTTATAATTTGTTTTGATAGATTTTTATCAGTGAGTGTTGATATAAAGTATAAACAAGATTTCCATGCAAATAAAACATGTTAAAGAATTTTTGAGCTGGGTGTAGTGGCATGCACATTAATGCCAGCATTCAGGAGGCAGAGGCAGAGACAAGCAGATCTTTGTGAGTTCAGGGCCAGCCAGTTCTCTATATAGCAGGCAAGCCAGGGCTACATAGTGAGACTCTGTCTCAGAAAACCAAATTAAAAAGAATTTGTGGTCAGAGGAGATAGCTCAGTTGGTAAAGTGTTTGCTATACAAGCATGAGGACCCGAGTTTGATATCCAGAACCCACATTAAAAAAATACTTGGGCCAGGTGTGGTGGCGCATACCTTTAATCCCAGCACTCGGGTGGCAGAGGCAGGCGGATCTCTGTGAGTTCAAGGCCAGCCTGGTCTACATAGTGAGTTCCAGGACAGCTGGGGCTACAGGGAGACCCTGTCTCACAAAGACCAAAAAAAAAAAAAAAAAACCTTGGTTGTGGTAGTGTGCATTTGTGAACCCAGTTCTGGGAAAGCGGAGACAGCTAATCTTGTAGCCAGCCTAGCCTGCTTAGTAAGTTCTAGGTCTACTAGAGACCCTGTCTGAAATAAAATGTGAGTGGTGTCTGAAGAAGGACTCCTAAGGTTGTCAAGCATACTCATTAATGACCACACTTCACCTGCACATACACGAACATGGACACACACATACACAAAAAACTATTTGCTTTTTGTAAATGTTTATTTCTTTGCTTCCTATACAAATTAGCATGAATCTTCAGTGTTAGTATAGTAACTAAAGTAGATTCTCTGGAAGACATGAATAGTACTTTCAACCATCTCTATACAATTGCATTAGTAGAGATCTTGCTGTGTTGCACAGGCTGGTCTTGACCCCATGGTTTGCCTTCCTGAGCTTCCTGAATGCTGGGATTAATGGCGTGCAACACAATGCCAGGATAAGACTGTACTTTTCGATGAGACAGTTTTGTTTCTTTGAGTTTTTAGTTATTTGTGATTTGATTTATTGCTCTAAATAGACACTTTACTTTTCTTACAGGTTGGAGTCAAAAGACAGTTGAGGGAAATAAAAGACAAGCAAAATGAAAGCCCTCTTAAGAAGCAGCACCCCAGTCGTGGGGTTTCTAAAAGCTACATGAGGTTAGTGACTGACTTTAGAAGTAGGTTAATGTAGAATTCAGGTAAGTATAGCTGTAGATAAATGAGTACAGAAATTCAAGAGCTTCTATTTTTACCTTTCTGTACATATATACAGTGTACTGTGATTATCTTCACCACCCATTGCCTGCTGTTGTTCCCTTCCCACTCCTTCTCAGCCTCCCCTTACCAGTGAGTGCCCTCTTACTTTGACTGATTGTTTTAGCCGTTGTGTTTAATTACAGTTGTCTGTATAAGCATAGGTAAGGGGTTGCTTGCTGGATCTTGGGCAGTTATCAGTGGCTACTCAAGTGAAAAAAATGATTGCCTCTTCTCTGTCAATCATTAATTGCCTCATGAGCCCCTTTCATTCATGATGGAGTGTTGAAGGGCTCAGTCTTGTTCACAACCACAACTGCTCAGTGTTCACAATTGCAAAGCTCTGTCATATCTAGAAGACAGTGTTTTGTAGCACTTCTTGCCATCTTCTGACTTCTACATTTTCTGTTCTTTCTTCTGTGATGTTCCTTGGGTCGTGGTGTCTGTCTGTGTCTGTGTGTGATCCAGTTTAGGACTGAGCACTCAACACTTGCTTATTTTTGGCACTTTGATCAGTTACGAGTTTTTGGCATTAACTGTCACCCACTTTAAAAAGAAGCTTCTCTGATTAAGACTGAGAACAACACTAGTCTAGGGATACAAACATGTCCATTTAGCAAAAAAACTGTAGTAGATTACGTTCTGGGGCCTGTGACTTGTGGAGACAAAGGCTTTTGACTAGGTTTACAGTACCAGGCTCAGACCCTCCTGTGGAGTATCCTCAAATCCAACCAGAAAGCTGTTGGTTATCCCCAGACAATCATGCTACTACTGCACCAGTGTCATAACTTGCCTGGCAAGTTGGTATTATGTCATGCAGAATCCACAGCAGGGTAAGACCATTGATGGCTTTTCTCCCCCAGTGGTATGCATAGCACTTCCCAGCAGAGTGGAAGCTTCCATCTCAGTTTCAGCTTGATTTCTCTGCAGCCTGTAACTGAAGTATGTGGTGGTATCTTTGGCAGTAAGGTTTTACTATCCAGTTCTGGTGGTCAGCCAATAGTAATGGCCATAGCCTGCATTGTTTTGGGAGCTTCAGGGGCCTCCTTGGCCACTAACTCATAGGGAAGTATCCCATGCCTGGCACTGGGATTTTCGTTTAAAAATGTATAGCATTCTGGGAACAGCATTATTCACTCATACAGGGTCCCTCCATTCAAGATCTTTCAAAATTTTTCTTTTTATTTTTATTTTACATGTATAAGTGTTTTGCCTACATGAATGAAAGTGCACCTGTGTTGTGCAGTATCCACTGAGGCCAGAAGAGGGCATTGGATCCCCTGGAACTAGAGTTATGGAAGGTTTTTAGCTGCCCTGTGTGTGCTGGGAACTGAACCCGTGTCTTCTGCAAAAGCAGCCAGTGAGTGCTCTTAAACACTGAGCTATCTCTCCAGCCCATCAAAAATATTTTAATTATGTATTTCTTTAAACCTTTCCATGTCTCATATTCCCTTCTACTTCCATATCACATGTGTTCCATTCCCACCCTCTTTAAAATTAGACTCTTCAGTGACCCCTGCCTCTATGATTCCTGAATTTTATAGACACTCCAACTTAAACAGAGACATCTAAAAAGTTGAAGCTAGGAAAAGGTCATGTTTTACCTCTGACCCTGGGTTGCCTCAGTCAGTATATTTTCTAGTTCTATCCGTTTTCCTGCAAATTTCATTTTTCTTCAGTGCTGAATAAAATTCCATTGAAGCACATTTTGAAAATTGTGCTTTAAAATACTTTCACATAAAAAATTATGTTCATTTATTTTGTGTGTATGTATGCTTATGTGTGTGGGTTTGTATATGCCATGGCTTATATGAGGAGGTCAGAGGACAGTTTACAGGAGTTGGTTCTCTCCTTCCACCTTGAGGGTTCAGAGTATTGGGTTTGGTGGAAAGGACCCTTACCCACTGAACCATCTCTGGTCCCTACTACTTTGAAAGCAGACATTTGGCTATTTTAAGAAAGGATCAGTTATAGTCTGAGAATATAATTTGAACTATCTTTGGTAAAGACTTGTTTTTTTTTTTTTTTTTTAATTTTTTTTCTCCTAATCTTTTTTAAACCAGAACTTTAAAAAAATAAAAATGGTATAGATATTTAAAACTTCTGATTGCTTATTCTCTTTCTTGTACTGATCATAAAACAGTAGCAGTTAATAAGCACTGGTGTCTACCCCATGTTTTGATGAGCATTGATCTGTCTCAAAAGGGCAAAGAACTAATGACAGAGTACAGCTGATTATCTGAGGCAGTTTCACTGAAACTGCTCCTTTTCACAGTTTTCATTCCTCCTCTTCTAGCAGGCATGTGCTGCCTACCAGAATTAAAATTCAAACATTTCCAAAGGAAAATGTAAATTTTTAAAAATGGCTTTCTTCTTTTCTCTGTATTTATTTGTTTGTTTTTATTTTTAGACAGGGCTTCACTGTGTAGCCTTGGCTGGGCTGGAACTTGTTAGGGAGACCAGGCTGCCAACTCAGACCAGTTGGAATGAACTCACAGAGATCCGCCTGCCTCTGCCTCCCAAATGCAGATTATAGGCATGGACTATTGTGCCCCGCTCAAAAATCGCTATTGTTAATAAAATTGTTGCCCTGTTCTAATAGTATAGTTATCTAGAAATACAGTGCATAACACCTGAATTTAACAGGAAATTAGCACTTTTTTCACTAAGTTGAACATTGGTAGTATATTGGAAATTAATGTGTTAATAAATAAAACGCCGAATATATTTAAATACTTAATCCTGTTTTGATGTGAAATTTATTTAGAGCTGTCCAGAATTTGTATTTTTAAAAAAAATTTAAAAATTTTTATTTTTACTTTGTATGTATGAGTGTTTTGCCCGCATACAAATACTCCATGTGTGTGCCTGGTGCCTGTGGAGTCTAGAAGAGGACATCGGATCCCCTAGAAGTTAAGGATGGGTGTTAGCTGCCATTTGGGTGCTGGGAACTGAACCTGGATCCTCTGCAAGAGCAACCAGTGCTCTTAACCACTGAGCCATCTACAGCCCTCAAGATTTGCATTTTTAAGTCAGTGCATTGCCACATTCTTAATAAAACACATAATTTATTAGTTCATTTCATCAAAATACTAATTTTGTAAAGACAGTGTGTTTGGTTACTAAGACAGTTAATGGTTCCTGAGATGGAGATTTATTGAACCTGCCACTCATTAATAGCATGATGGATCCTTAGAGCTTAACACACGGACTTGAGAATGTGAAGAAAGCTGTAGGGTCCTTCCAGAGATAAAAATAGCAACAGGCATGGATATTTGCATACAGTTTTAAGGTATTCATGGAGTGCCAGAGTTTCAGAGTTATGCCTACATTAGAACAAATTTTACACCTTTGTGAATTAGCTTTGAAACTTGCATATATGTTTGCATAATAGATAACATTAGCAAACTTCTCATAGGTGTAGTGAAAAATAACTTTTGATAGATTAATTTTGTGTGTCTGTGTCTGTGTCTGTGTCTGTGTCTCTCTTTGATAGCTTAATGATGGACAGCTCTTACACTGGCTGTGACAGTGTCCTGGCTATGCATTTTGTGTTCTCTAAGAATTATCTAATTCCCCTGATTTTGGCAGAGTGTATCTGGTCATCACTGTATAACTTGTGAGGCTTGTATCTTGTTCAAGTCTAATGCAGCTGAGGTAGTTCACATGTATAACTGCTTTTTCTCAGAGAATTGTGATTGGAGAATAGTAACACATAGGCTACATTCAAGTCTGCCTCTTATAATCCTATAATGCAACTCCAGTTTAAGTCATTGGGGGGAGAATGTTAATGGAATGAGAAGTGGCATTTATTCATGCTTTCATTGCTAGAATTTTCTAATAGCCTTAAAACAAATCCTCACACTGCTATTCAACATGGCTCAGTAGCCTTAGTCACGATGAGCCAGTAAGAGTGCTGTTTTACGACTGAGATGGCACAGCTCATTGTATATGAAGTCTAGTTTAGCATATTATTAGTTTAAGAGAATATTGAACCATTTACTAACCACTCCAGGATTATCAGTAAAATTTATGCATAAAAGATTTCATTGTGATGGACAGTGAATTGAAAATAAGTGAACAAAATGATAGTCTTTTTAACCCTTTTAAACTTTTATTAATATTTACAGAAAAAGAAACATCATAAGAGAAGATCTATTATGTGAAAGATTTTATGACTTGATGTTATATAGTAAGTAACTCTTTGCTTCTGTATTTTTTTCTCCCATTTTAATGGTTTGTGCCAGAGTTCTCAGTAATATTTTGATTTGGAAAATAGTTGAGAATGGGAACCCCTCAATGCTCCACAGTGTACCATGTGAGGGAAAGGGTTGGGGAGAATGTGTCAAGAGAAAAGGTTTCCTAGATACTTGGTGTTTAGTAACTTGCATTGTGATCTTTTATTATCTATCTAGGGGAGGTAGAACAATACCTGTGGGCCAGTATCTACCTAGAGGGGTAGTAAGAGAAGTCTGTAACAATCAGAAACAAATTCACAGCCACACTTTTCACTTGAAGGTTTGTTTAGAAATAAAGGACCCTTGAACTCCATGAGCAGTTAAATGGTCCTTTTTTTTTTTTTCTTTTTTTTTCTTTTTTTTCAGTCTGGTGCTTGAAGGCTTTAAGATAGGGCATGATTTGAAGGCAGTATCCATAGTAGTTGTAGTGCTTTTCAACTCTTTTCTTGGGCTTCAGGCTGTTTTTATTTTCAGAGAATCCCCCCCCCCCTTTTTTTTTTTTTTTTTTCCTTTTTGAAAAGACAAGGTCTCCCTTCAGAGAATACTTCTTACTATGAGTTGTTTGTATTCCAGGAAGGGAGCATGTGTATTTTCCAGGCTAAGTAAGGCAGAGCATCTGACTGTATATTATATTTCAAAGGCGAAACTAACAGAATTTTCTGGTTGATTGAATGAATAGACAGGAAAGAGGAAAGTCAAAGTTTAATCCAAGGTCTTGACCTGACCAACTGGTAAAACAAAAGTTGCTATGTTGAAGTGAAGGCCAGTAGGAGAAATGGGAGGTCTAATAAAAAATCCTCATTGGGGAATATAGTGGTGGACGCTGGGGATGAGGAGTAGGGAAATGGGAAAGTGTTGGTCAGGGGATACAGGGATTCAGTGATGCAAGGTGTTATGTATGTACTGAAGACCTAAAGTACAAAAGTGTGAATATAATTACCAGTACTTTATCACATCCTTGAAATCTGCTAAGATGGTAGATCTTAAGTGTTATTACAAAAAGAAAAAAAAAAAACTGTGACATGAATATATTAATTAGCTTGATTATGATATTTATTTCACAGTGCATATTATATGAAAAAGGGTGTATAGTATACCTTTATATATGCGGTTTTCCTTGTGAATTATACTTTGGTAAGCATGGGTGAAAATTTTTTTTGTACTTGTAAGAGGTCTCCTCCAATAGAGATACCCTGAAGAAATGCCAGTGCTTACTAGTGTATAGACCTATTCATCTTCAGGCTGTCTTAGTGGTGACCACTTTATATTGGTTTATTGTGCTTGGGCCTTAAATTGATGAGCTTTTCCAATGATCATCTATTTCTTCACTTCTTCTCTTTAGTTCAAAGTGACCATGGTGCTAATACTGGGAAATAAATAATACTAGACAGGAAAATTGAGATCATAGAGAATGTTGACGAAAAAATACTAAAATTTCTCTATGTTGTACCTGTTGTGATTTGTAATGAGGAATGAGTGAGCAAGCAAACTCCATTAAATGTCTCTGGATACAGTCTGGTGAAATCAAGTTTTGGAAAACTAGCTTGGTAAGGTATTTCAAAAGAGCAAGAAAAATAGTAACTTCTAAGAAAGTCTCTAAAGTTGTAAAAGAGGGGGCACTAAAATTAGCCAACTGTCCTGACTTTTGCTGCTGTTTTTCTTTACAACTTACTTACTGTATCTTTTATTTGATCAGTACTAGGGAATTAATTTTCTCACATTTAATTTTAATGTCTGCAAAAAGTGATTCTGGGGTCTGGAGAGATGGCTCAGCAGTTAAGAACACTGGTTGTTCTTGCAGAAGATCGGGTTCGAATCCCAGCACCCACATGGCGGCTAAAAACTGTCCGTAACTCCAGTTCCAGGGTTCCAACAGCCTCTTCGGATTGCATGATACAGGTGCACTCACCTACACGCAGGCGATACACGCATACACATAAAAATAATAAAATACATTTTTTTAAAGTGATTCTGGCCGGGCGTGGTGGTGCACGCCTTTAATCCCAGAGGCAGAGGCAGAGGCAGAGGCAGAGGCAGATGGATCTCTGTGAGTTCAAGGCCAGCCTGGTCTACGTAGTGAGCTCCAGGACAGACCCTGTCTCAAAAAGACCCCCCCTCAAAAAAAAAACAAAAAAGTGATTCTGGTTTAGTTCTTTAAAATCACTGTTGGCCGACCAAGCAATAATTTTCCTTACTGCCTGGAAAAATACTATCATTAAATTTGGAAAATAGATGGTAGCAGTTTGAAAAAAAAGTTCCTAAACACTTGTGACATTTTATCTTTGGCCCTTTATTTAGAGTGGGAATAGTGGAGGAAGTTAGACATGGGTGCCAATATTGCTCACAGTTGGTGAAATCCAAATACTTCATTAGGGAGCCATTAATTATAATGTTCTTCTGTAGGATTTCTGAAGAAAACACAGTTCCTGATAGTACATACACAGGGTGATGTATGAAAATGTGGAAACTGACAAACTTAGGAATTGAAGAGGAATTAGAGATGTCAGGTTCTGTATGTAAAAGGAAGTTTCAGTAATATTGTAGCCAGTTTATTTTGATTTTATACTAATTAAAAAATTTCTGATTCAAAAACAGGGGGCTGGAGGCTGGAGTGGTAGCTCAGCAGTTAAGAGCATTTCCTGTTCTAGAGGACCCTGGCTTAGATCCCAGTACTTATATGGTGGCCGACAACCTTCTGTAACTCCATTTCTAGGGGATCTGACTCATGCACGTGGTATACGTACATGCAGCAAAACACTGATGCATAAAATGAAAAAACAAACCGCCTATGTTTGTATACAGTCTCCATTAATTTCCTAGATCTGCCATAACAAGTAATACATAGTGTCTTGAAGCAAGCAGCATCTCACTGTGCACAGACTGAGTGTTGCAGGCTCATACTTTTGTGGTGTATCTTGAGTACTTTCTTCTGCTTGTGTTACATCTTGGATGATGCTGACAATTCCTGATTTGTAGCTGTATTACTACAGTTACTCTTGTCTTTACATAGCCTTGTCTCTGGGTTGTACCCTGTAGCTCTCATGTTGCTTATAAGAACACCCTGACTTGATTTAGGGCCACCCTGATCTAGTATGAGCTCATGTTGATCTTTAATCTGAATTGGTTTGCAGAGAGCCTTTTTCCAATAAGGCCATTTTCTGAGGTTTCAAGTGCATATGCATTTTAGGGGGATCCTATTTAGTACACTAAAAAAAAAGCTAGAAGACCTCTTCCAATAACTGTCAAGCAAAATCTGTAAATGATAAGAAACCACTGTGACCTAGCTCTGGAATCCAGATTATATTCTCTAACCACTGTTTCTCAGTTAAAGAACCAAGTTTAAATAAAATATTAAAAAATTAAATGCATGGGTGTGATACCACCAATTTCAGAGAAATAATTTTCTCTAGTAAAAAAGCTGAGACAGCAGGAAGGGACAGGTGATGGGCTGTGTTGTCAGTACGCACAGCATAAAGCAGAATGGCTACATATTTTATTAAGTCTGCTCTATAGGTATCATTTTTATGTAATGTTCAAAACCGACCATAATTGTAAACTTTAAATCTTTTAAAAAGATAATCATTTGTCTAAGATTACATTGCTAGTGATTGGAGCAGTCAGCACTCTAATTCCACATTCAGTTTGCACTTCCACAAAAATATGGTTTACTAATGATACATTAAGCTTTACTTCGTGGTTGTTTACAAGCTTAGTTATTGCCTTTTGCTCATGGCTTTTGTTTGTATTTTGGAGCCAAAAAGAAAAAAATTCTTGTAATACCAGCTTAATTATTTTCATAGTAAAAGAGCTCTTTAATTAACCATTATTTTTGTTTTACCTTTCAGAAATGTGATAGGCGTCTGTCCATCAGCAGTCTGTGGATCACAGCTTTAAGAATAGTACCACTAAGAGTTTTGTTTTGTTTTTGCGGTAGGGTCTCACTTTGCAGCCAGGCTGGCTTTGAACTCTAAATTGTCAAGTGCTGGAATTAAAGGCACGAACCTGTCCAGCTAACTCCCTTTAAGGGTTCTAACCTTTAATTTTCACA
This sequence comes from Nannospalax galili, assembly GCF_000622305.1. Classification (NCBI taxonomy): domain Eukaryota; kingdom Metazoa; phylum Chordata; class Mammalia; order Rodentia; family Spalacidae; genus Nannospalax; species Nannospalax galili. Next base: position 2,295,286 of record NW_008345000.1, read on the forward strand.
TTCCTTATGAGGCTTCTTGGGTAATGTTAACAAATTGTTCAATTAGAAAACTCTTGAGAGGGGCTGGAGAGCTGTCGCAGCGTTTAAGAGCACTGACTGCTCTTGCAGAGGACCTGGGTTCGATTCCTAGCACCCACATGGTGGCTGTGAACTATCTTTAACTCCAGTTCCAGGGGAATCCGAAGCTCTCTTCTGACCTCTGCAGCATTGCATGACATGAGTGCACTCACATACATGCAGGCAATACAGTCATACACATAAAATAAAAATAGTTAATAAAATATAAAAAAACCGCTAAGAGAACCTATGAATGTTACTTGGCATTATCTTAAGGGCAGTAATAACCTATCATACAACATAGAAGCAACCTTAGACCCCTTACGTGTCATCATTTCATGATTAAGTTAATTAAGATGAAGATAGAATTAGTAGGAGATTGTACAAATTTTTACTCACCTAGCTACACTAAACAGAAAGCATAGCATACTTGAACGAATAAATTTCTTGTTATAGAAGAACCTGTGAAAATGTTATCTGTCTCTACTTAGGATTGCTTGGCTTTTTACGGGAAGTTAACCGTTCTGTTGTAGTACTTTAATAATAAAATGTAGGAAATTAGGAAATTCTTATATCTGGATCAGCAATTACTAGCATAGCTTGTAAGTATTCTATAATATTGATGAAGGGTCAACAGACCTAAGAGTTAATTTTATTGGGAGTCAAGACACTTGGGTTTTGAGGTAGCTTTTTCCATTAAAACTGTTGTGAATCTAATAAAATGGTTTCCTGATACACTGAAGATGGTGTTGCTTTGAGTACATATTGTGAAATGTTACACACTAGATGTGTTGGTGAATTTCTTAAATGTCACTTTCATTTTTTTCATTATTCTAAATAATAGTAATGGAGGGTTTTTTGTTCTTGTTTTTACCGTTTGTAACTTCCTTTATGTATAAATTGAGTGGTCCTTTCTCAACTGCTTAGGAACAGAGGTTTCGGTTCTTAGACTTTTGGGGTTTGGAATATTTGCATAGTCTGGTTGAGCAAGTGTGCTACCAAGCTCGTCTCATGAAATAGACGGTAAATTTGGTTTGTTAGTGATCTAGTTAATATTACATTCAGTTAGGCTCTCAGTCCTTTGTTGGGCAGGAATAAAAATAAAGTCATTAACATATGTCTGATCTCAAACATTCCCATATACCGTTTCTCAATTACGTTAGAGCATGTGTATACTTCACTGTAGTATTCTAATATTGCAATGTCAAGTGTTAATATATCAAGATAACAAGGAGGGAAGGCAGAAAAATAAGATAGGTAGGCAGGGGCATGAAGAAAAAGATGTGTATCTTTCATTTTGGTTTTTTTTTTTTTAATCTGGAAACAAAAGATGTCAAAGTAGAGATGTTGTTTATAGAAAAAATGGTAAAGCTGGGCAGCGTGACATAGACCCATAATCCCAGTACTTGGGAGTCTGAGGCAGGAGGATTGCTAGAAAATCTAAGCTACATTGTTGGCTACATTAGTATTTCTTTGTGGGGGGTGTCTTTCTGAGAGACAGGGTCTCTCTGTAGCCCCAGCTGGCCTGGAACTTGCTATGTAGACCAGGCTGGCCTCGAACTCACAGAGATCTGCCTCCCAAGTGCTGGGACTAAAGGCATGGGCTGCCACACCTGGCTTCATGGGCTACATTATAAGTTCAAGGCCAGCCTGGGGTATAGGGTGAAACCTTGTCTCAAAAGAAAACAAAAAAGAAATAGAAGGCAGACATTAGACGAAAAAGCCAAAGGATTTGGTAGTACATGCTTTTGATATGTAAAAATCAAGTGTAGGTAGTCCTGCACCATTCTAGAGAAATTGAAGATATATCACTGCTGTTTTAAAGGCAGGTTAGAAAACCACAATTTAGAGAAATTCACCAGTGTTGGATACTTGAAAAGAGTCATTGGAACCACTGAATACTTAGCATTTGTTAGTAAACTAAAAACTTTCCACAGAGCAGTTTGGCTAATGATGGCTTCCTGGGGGAGGCTTCCAAGACAAAGATCTTAGGTACAATGTATATATTTATTAAGTATTGAATGAGTCAGAACAGTTCAGCACTCTTGGGGCATAAAGGACACAGTGTAGCTACAGCACAGCAATTCTCTCTGGTGAACAAAATGCCTATTTCTAAGCTGTAGCTGGAATCTGCCTCACATTTTCTATCGTTGGCTTCTTAAGAAATTTAAAAACCATTGTATCACTTTTCATTCACACATTAAAGTGTATAAAAGTAAGTTCCTGAATCATAACCTTGTCCCCAGCATTTGTGTTTTTTTCGTACCAAGAATGTGTATGACATGCTGGTGAAGGACAGATAATATCTAAACCAAAAAACTACCGTGTGGTAACATAAAAGAAATTAGTATGCTTTTAAGTAGAAGGTGCACTATTACCAGCTGTATAAACAGAGAAAACTGAATATGTACTGTCTTGCAGTAGCAGGAAACTTTGTCCCTGTGATTACTTTTTGGGGGGTGGCGCAAATGATCAATAGACATTTTGTGAAGCAAGCAAAGCTGAAGACTAAAAGATGTCATTTGCAGTGTAGATGTTTTCTAGAGTTCTGAGGAAATAGCACTGAGAGTATCTGCAGCAGTTTGTGAACCATAAATATATATTGACAGGCTTAGTGGGCTGGGGAGATAGCTCAGTGGGTTAGAGCACTTGCTGTGCAAACATGAGGACTTGGTTTTGAATTCCTAGCACCCACATGAAAGCCAATCAAGGCTGCATGCCTGTAATCCCAGTATTTGGGGTGGAGACAGGCAGATCCTGGGAGCTCATTGACCAGTCAGCCTGGCTAAAACGGTGAGCTTCAGGTTGTGTGAGAGACCCTGTCTCAAGGGAATAAAGTAGAGATGATAGATGAAGGCACCTGACATCTTCCTCTGGCCTCTGTGTGCATGTGTACAGACACACACACACACTCACAAGAAGCTTGTTGATGAAGGAAAACTAAGAGCAGTAATCTATAAGGATGTTAAAAGCATACTTTTCGTTAATCCTTAAGTTATCCTTTATAAGGGGCTGGAGAAATGGCTCAGTGGTTAAGAGCATGTACTGCACTTGTAGAGGACCCAAGTTCAGTTCCTAGCATTCACATTTGGCAACTCAACTCCAGGGAGTCTGATGCCTCTGTGCTCCTCACATGCATGTAGACACACACACCTACACATAATTAAAAATACAAATAAATTTTTTAGGCTGGGCTTGGTGGTCCATACCTTTAATCCCAGCACTTGGGAGGCAGAGGCAGGTGGATCTCTTCTGAGCTCAAGGCTATCCTGGTCTACAAATCGAGATCCAAGCCAGCTGGGGCTACAGGGATACCCTGTCTCACAAAGACCAAAAATAAATAATTTGGAAAGAATATATATACTTAATTCAATTTTTAAGTGTGTGTGTATTTGGGCACATGAGTGTAGTGCCCAGAAGAGGTCAGAAAAGGGGATCACAGCCTCTGGAACTGGAGTTCCAGGCAGTTGTGAACCGCCTGACATGGGTGCTGGCAATTGAACTCAGGTCTTCTGCAAGATGGGAGTAGTATGTGCTCTTAAGCACTGAGCCATATCTCCAACTCTCTTTGTATTCCTTTTTTTAGAGACAGGGTCTCCCTGTAGCCCTAGCTGGCCTGGAACTCTCTATGTAGACTAAGCTGGCCTGATCTCACAGAGATCTGCCTGCCTCTGCCTCTGAAGTGCCTGGCTTGTTTTGTATTTCTTAATCTGACAGCACTCAAAAGTATTTTCCAGATGAGACAAATCAAAAAGGATAAAAATCATGAGCAGTACAGCCAACAACATTGCTCTAACATAAGTAGTTTCAATCAGCACTTTACTTTTCTCTAAATTTTCAGGAAAAAAATAGGGGAATTCTTTGATTGAAGTATCACTGACTAAATATGATAGATGATCAACTTGGACTAATGGTCTCAGTTTCCCTTTGTCAGCTCCTATTTGAGATGAGCTTGTAACTGTTCTAGGTAATAGCCGAATAAGAAACCCTAAGTATGATATATGTACTGAAAGCCTGAAGACTTGTATATAACTTCTTTTTTTACAAGTTAAAGTTTGCATAAAGTTGTAGAAAATGTTGAGTAGAATCATAATACCCATATGCTCTGAGCATAACAGTTTTCTTTATTTTAACATTATATATTTTTCTTCCATCTGTGATTGAGTAAGATAAAATTAGCACTTGGAAAAATATAAATGCAAATATTATTAGAAATGTAACTTTCAGGCATTTTGACATTTCTTTTGTCAATGTTAAGGTTTATAGCCTTTTAAAGTGAAAGTCAAGACAGCTAATGAGGTTCTTGTGTTTTTTTGTGTAGGAAACTTTTCAAACAGTAAAATGAGAGGAAAGAAAAATGGAGCAGTAAAGGTAAATAAAGTTTGTTGGAATAAATATCTTTTTCTTAGATAGCGTTCTTACTCAGTTATTAATACTTTAGTGCCTAAGGTATGTAAAAATACTTTATTATAATTATTACATGTCTTGCAGAAGTTTTTTTATTTTACTGTTTCAATAACAACTTTTTAATACTTTTAGCCTCGAAGATCAAATCAGTGTACAAGTCCTTGCATCAGAAATTTTTTCTCCAATATGTTTTCTTCAAGTAGTCACAGTGGAGAATCTTTTACCTACAGAGCTTACTGGTTAGTATTTTCTGCCTTTAACTTATGCTGTTTATACTTGATGTCTTAATCATAACTAATTTTGGTAGAATTTTAAACTGGGCTCCATAAAAGCGATGAAAACTCATTTTGTATTTTGTCTTTTTTTTTTTCCAGAAGGTTCTAGTAAAGTGAAAACTTTTAGCTGGGCATGGTGGCACATGCCTTTAGTCCCAGCACTTGGGAGGCATAGGCAGGCAGATCTTTGTGAGATTGAAGCCAGCCTGGTCTACATAGCTAGTGCTAGGCCAGCTGGGGCTACAGGGAGACCCTGTCTTAAAAAGACAAATAAAAATTAAAGAAAAAAAAAGAAAACTTGGTATTTTATGAACTTCCTTGTTATACCATGCCTACCTATGCCATCGAGCTTTGTTCTCATCGCTAAGTTGCTGAGTATGATTTTGATAGATGCTGGAGAAACAGGGATTTGTTAAGTTGTAAGTATTACCTATTAAAAAGGAACCATTTTAGAGCTGGTCCTGTCATCTGTGGCTCCATAGTGACTGGTAGGTATATGCTGTGCAGATGTTTGTGGAATTTCAGAGTGAAATTGCAGTTTTAAAATCACATAGGCTTGGTTGAACCAACAAGGTAGAACAGAACTGTGGTGTTTCAGGGCCTGGTAGAGTATAAAGAGCAATTAATTACATCTAAGTTACTTTTTGAAAAATTGAAACTAGATCCATTTTGGTTGCAGTAACCATACCTACCTTTATTTTCTTTTGTGTTATACACTTAATGTTGGAAACTATTGTCTGAAGTTAATGTCTGAATAGAAAATCTGAAAGTCTTCTAAATGACTACTTTATCAAGTGCCTACTTTGCCTTGACATGACTTTTTTGGTCTGCCTTAGTCAGGATTAATGCTGCATGGTAGAGCACTGTTGTAATCTAGCAGTGCAGCAAGAGGATCATGAGTTTGAGGTCAGCTTGGGCTACATAGTGAGTTCAAGGCTAACCTGAACTATGTATACAGCAAGACTCTCAAAAGACAAAAAACATTCTGCCACTTAATATAGAACTTAAGCATTTTTAGTATGCAATTAAATAAATCATGTGAAAACATTTTATTTATTGTTAGTGATCTTTTTTTAAATGTTTAGGAAAAAGGTTTTATTAAATATAATTTATAATGCTAAGTGTGAAAACTGTTGCTGTTATCATAATCCAGTTTTTACCCTGTACTTTAATTTTTGGAATTCTAATGAAAGTCTATAAATTTATTTTTTTTAGTACAGAATTTATAGAAGTCAGTGAAATCAGTGCAATGGTGAGGCAGAAGCGACAGGAACTGGAATTGTCATGGTTTCCTGGACTTGGAAGGTAAAAAAATAAAATTACTAAAATTTATATGCTCATGTGAACATGAAAATATCATTAAATACTTAAGTATGGGTACCATATTTGATAGTTGTCTTCCTAAGGAGATTTTGTATTAATTAAGCTTTGGTGTTTCAAATGCTTAATAAAGATGACTTTCAAAAAGAATCCTTGGAAAGTAAAACAAAACAAGACAAAATCCTTTATTCACCTATTTAATGAGTATATAATAGATTGATCTAACAGGGAGAGCGCCAGATGAGCCAGTCATTGTTAGCAGTAGCAGTCAGGCCTGTTTTCCTCCCATTCCTTATTCCCATTCCAGTTTCCTCTGTGCTCTCTGCTGAAGTGTTGCTTCTGTGTTTCCATTTTCAGATGTGTTCATCTAAGTAACCATTTGGTCAAGTTCCTGTTCTGGCTTGGTGTTCATGACTTTCTATTATCTAGTCCTCTCTTAAAAGTTTTGAAGTTCTGAGGACAGTGCCCAGTTCACAGTATTTAAGTTCCTAGTTCCACAAAGATCAACGATGCTTCTTGAGTTATCTTTATTTTCTGTAACATAACTTTTGTTACAATGATCGTGTTGTATGTAGTACTTTTGCCTTCTAGAAATGATGGGACCTAAATAAAAGTTAAATTAGAAACTTCATATATTTATATTGTGAATCATTTCCTCACAGTTGCATATGTTTGTGTATCTACAAGTTGTACATTCTTTTTTGGACATTTTCCTCCATCTGAATCTCACCTGATGCTGACTGAAATGTTCTTTTGTTAAGAGACTTATATTGAATATAGAAAATGCTTGAGTGAATTGGTTTTGAACACAGAAAATCTGGGTACTTTTAACTTGTCTGTGAGGTTGCTGGTAACTTTGAAAAGCCATCATCCTCATTGGAAATGCAATGTAGCAATAAAAATTCCTTCAATACTTGTCTTGAAGAGAGAAAAAGGTGAAGAATGTGAGGAGGTTTATTGAGAAGATGGAGATGATTTGTTTCTCATGTGTATACATCTATACATACTGCTTAAAAGTCATCAGATCATACACTGGAAGCTTAGATGTTATGTTGAGTTTACCTCAAAGTTGGTTTTTTTTTTTTAGATTGGCAAAGAGAATGAAAGCTAAAAGTCTTTTTTATGAGAGAGCTAACCGCATTCTTTTTTTTTTTTAAAGATTTAGTTTATTTATTTATGTCTATGTGTACATGTATCTGTGCATGATTTGTGTGCTCACGTGCACACTCAGAGGCTGGAGGAGGATGTCAGATTCCCTGGAGCTGGAGTTATAGGTAGTTGTTAGACATCATGTGGGTGCAGGGAACTGAACCCAGGCCCTCTGAAAGAGCAACAGGTGCTCTTAACTGCTGAGTCATCTTTCCAGCCCTACAAAAATATGC
>NW_008345000.1:2302873-2341338 GCF_000622305.1 Nannospalax galili
ATTTTTAACTTTTAAAAAGGTTTTATTTTTAACTTTACAAGCAATTTGTAGCTATATTTGAGTAATGGGTAACCTTGAGTTTATTTTAGTTATTTGGCACTGCATTTTAATATTACTAACCTCATTTGGAAAGTTTAGTAGTTTTGAATTCTTGTCATAATGTTTTAGATCATGTAACTAAAGATATCTTTGTTTTAATTTTCAGAATTGGTTTTATACCTTGGAATGTTGAAACAGAAGTTCTTCCTCTCATCACGTCTGTGTTGCCGAGGACTATTTTTCCAAGTACCATGTCATTAGAAAATTTTGGTAAAGTTTCTGGGTTTTTAATTAAAAACATTTTTTTAGACAGGGTCTCCCTGTAGTTCCAGCTGGCCTACAACTTGCTATGTAGACTAGGCTGGCCTAGATCTGGCAGATCTCCCCTACCTCTGCCTCCTGAGTCCTAGGATTACAGGTGTGCACCACTGCTATGCTCAGCCAGTTAGCTTAATTTTCTAACTAAAAGCATTGCTTCACAATTTGAGCACTTGACGAACTGACTACAAGTCTTTCTGTGCAGGGCACATCTTAAAGGCTGCCTTTTCACCGTTTTCAGGTATGCCTCATAAGGAGTGTGCGTTAGCACGTACCCACGGAGGAGAAGAGAAAAAGCAGACCTCTGGTACATCAAATACCAGAGGATCAAGGCGGAAACCTGCAACAACTACTCCTACAAGGAGATCCACACGCACCACAAGAGCTGAGACACTCAGTCAGTCTCAGAAGGCCCCAGTGTCAAATAATTCCGGGTCTGATGCCCCGGGTAACAGTGCTCCTTCTGTAAGTGTTTCCCCTCCATCCGAATTAGAAAAGCAAACAAGACAGGCACCAAAACGGAAGTCTATAAGGAGAGGAGGAAAAGCACCCTTATTGAAAAAGAGACTTCGGAGACCTGTGCCCACACCTGAAAAGACATCGTCTAGTGAGTCAACAGTAGAGGAAGAAGCAGCAGATTCTGATGCACCCCCTGTGTTAGAGAAGGAGCAGCAATCCGACGTAGAAAGCACAGACATTTGCTCTGTGCAGACAGATGTGGAAAACCATTTGGTTAATTCTTTAAACAGTTGCAGTGAACAAACTAGAGAAAATGAGGAAAATAGCAAAAATCATGATACAGAGGAACAAGTGGAATTTTCCTGTTCTGAGTCTTGTACTCAGGAACCCCCTGTGATAGTTGGGGAGGAGGAAAATCAAACTCTCGAGGATACAGGTGCAGAAGCTAAAATTGTATGTATAGAAAGTGAGGTTTCTCAAGAGACTTTTGTAAAAGGAAGCGATCCACTAGACAGTTCAGACCACGCACCTGCGTCTTCAGAGTCAGAGGTGAAGACACTTGCATGTGCAGATTGTCCTCCAGGTGACCTTATTACAAGGTCAGCCTCTGATGTGGAAGGACACCAACCAGTGTGCCTCAGTCAACTAGGTGAGGTATCCGAAGATGCAGAGTCAGTGGTTAATGAAGAAAAAACAATGCAAAGTCTTCAGGTAGAAAGTACTGATAATAAAGAATCTGCAGCAAAAATAGAAGTACTTATAGCGAGCCCCAAGTTACACTCTTCTGAGGGTGAAATTGTACACACAGTGGACAGAAGTTGTATTGAGAGTGCAGAGATTCAGTCACCTAAGCACATTGAAACTGAAAATGCAGAAGTAACACCAACATGTGACGCTTCAGAAAATGAAAGTCTCAGTAATCAAGAATGTGAGCATAATTTATTAAAAAATAATCTTGACAACACCCAGTTAGGTACATCTCTTGAAGAAAAGACAGGATCTCTGATTGATCATCCCATACCTATAGAGTTGCCTTCCACACAGAGTGAACAGAGTGAGAAGCATGTTAGTGAAGATAATAATGAAACAATTCCTATGGAGTGTGATTCATTTTGTAGTGACCAGAATGAGTCTGAAGTTGAATCATCTGTAAATGCTGATGCTAAACAGTTGAATGAAAATGATGTGGCACATAGTAATGAAAATAAGTCGTCTTCTGATCCTACAGATGAGAAGGTTGAAACTGTATCTCAGTCAACTGAAAGTCCAGTGGGTATGACAGATAAAGGCAAAAAGCCTCGTACTCGAAGATCTAGATTTCATTCTCCATCTACAACTTGGTCCCCCAACAAAGACGCTACAGAGGAAAAGAAGCGGTCTCAGTCTCCATCTCCCAAGAGAGGAACTGGAGTAGAAAGCAAGACATCTCGGTCTCCTTCACCTAAGAAAGAATCTGCTAGAGGACGGAGAAAGTCTCGTTCTCTGTCACCAAGAAAGGATGTGTTACGAGAACGTAGGCACTCCCAGTCTCGGTCTCCAAAGAGAGAGAGTTCGAGGGAAGCCAAAAGATCTGAGTCACAGTCTCCACGGAGAGATCCTTCGAGAGAGAACCGGAGATCTCAATCAAGAGTGAAAGATTCTTCCTCAAGAGAAAAATCTAGGTCCCGGAGCCGAGAGAGAGAAAATGATAGAGATGGGCCGAGGAGAGATCGAGACAGAGAACGAAGAGCCAGAAGGTGGTCACGGTCTAGATCTCGTTCTCGATCCCCATCAAGATCGAGAACAAAAAGTAAGACTTCATCATTCAGTAGAAATGAAAGAGATCATCACTCTCCTCGGTGGAAGGAGAGATGGACAAATGACGGTTGGCGGTGTCCACGAGGGAACGATCGGTACCGAAGGACTGACTCAGAGAAACAGGACGAAAATATGAGAAAGGGAAAAAGTGACAGTGCGGACACTAATGCTCCAAACTCTTCTGACAAGCATAGAAATGACTGTCCCAGTTGGGTAACAGAAAAAATAAATTCTGGGCCAGATCCAAGGACCAGAAATCCAGAAAAGTTAAAAGATTCCCACTGGGAAGAAAACAGAAATGAAAATTCAGGGAATTCTTGGAGTAAGAACTTTGGCTCGGGTTGGATGTCTAACCGTGGTAGAGGCACCCGTGGCAGAGGCACTTACGGAGGTAGTTTTGCTTTTGCTGATCAGAGTGAAAATAGGTGGCAAAACCGGAAACCCCTCTCAGGGAATTCTAATAGTCCAGGGAATGACTCTCTGAAATTTATGGAACAGCAACCCTATAAGCGGAAAAGTGAGCAAGAGTTCACCTTTGATACGCCAGCAGATCGGTCAGGGTGGACATCTGCGTCCAGCTGGGCTGTGAGAAAGACTCTGCCAGCAGATGTGCAAAACTACTATTCCCGGCGCGGGAGGAATGCTTCAGGTCCGCAGTCTGCATGGATGAGACAGGAGGAAACACCTGAACAGGGTAACACATTTTCTGCCTGTTTATTAGTTTAACTAGAGGAAAGAACTTAGGAATATAATTGCTTGCTGAAGTGAAATGATCCTGAATTTAGAGTTGTCAAACCAAATTCGTTATTACAAGTCAGACTGTGTAAATACATATGTAAATTAATACTGTTTCTTTATCCCTTCTCTAAATTTCACCAAAGACTTAAATATTTTATGTGCTGTTGGCTGTAGTAGTTTGGAATGTTGTTATGCAGAATTTAACTACTGTTTATTTTAGATGTGCATATTGATCATTGTTCTCAAACATTGTCTTCTAATAAGTTTTTTTCTTTAGCTTAAACTAGTTTCTTTTTTAATATTATTTTTACTCATATGAGTGTATTGCCTGCATGTATGTAAGTGCACCCATGTCTTGCTATGCCTGAGGGATCAGAAGAGGGCATTGGCTTCTCCTGGGACTGAAGGTATGGATGGTTGTTAGCTGCCACGTAGGTTCTGGGACTTGAACTTGGGTCCTCTGCAAGAGCAGCTGGTATCTTAATCACTGAGCCATCTCTCCAGCCCTTTAAGCTAGTTTCTTGAATTACTTATTATTTGTTAATTTTGAAATTTTTGTTTTTTTAAATGTAAGACTGGGTCTTTTGGGGGCTGGAGAGATGGCTCAGTGGTTAAGAGCACTGAGCCAAAACTTTTGATTGTGCTATGACCAGTGGTTCTTTGCTTCTGTGTTTAAAGAGAGGCATAATATTTTTTTTCACAAGCTTTTTTTCTTTTGATAGATTCTAACTTAAAAGACCAAACAAACCAAGTTGATGGTTCTCAGCTACCTGTAAATATGATGCAACCACAGATGAATATAATTCAGCAACAAATGACTGCACAACCTCAGCCTATGAATATCTACCCATATCCAGTGGGTGTTCATGCCCCTTTGATGAACATGCAACGCAGTCCATTTCCGATGCATCCTCAGCTCCCTTTGCATCTCCACCCAGGAATGCCTCTCATGCAGGTAGCTCCTCCTACCGTAACTCAGGGACTGCCGCCACCACCACCCCCTCCCCCACCGTCCCAACAGGTCAGCTACATTGCTTCACAACCAGATGGAAAACAGTTGCAGGTACGTTTTGTGGCAGCTTGAGTTAATCAAATATAATTTACTTATTAGGGGCAAGAGTTTAAGAAAAGACCTCCTGACATCAAGAAACAACGGCTTATTTGATTATATTTATGGCAAATTCCTCATAATCCCCTTTTCATTATTGTCTTACCACCATTCCCATTCCCAAACAGGAAAATTGGTTGAAAATATATTACTACGTATAAGTTACATACATGCCATTATTCATATATAGTAGTTTTTTTTTGTTGTTGAAAAATTAATGAATTCAGGTTAGAATTAGGTCGAGTGCACTTTAAAATTTTTCTCTATTTTATTGGACTTAACAGGAGCAATGTGGTTGGGAACTAGTCTAAATTACTATAATGAGGCTTGTATTGTCTTGGTTGGATAGACCCTAGATAAAGACATTCATTATCCGTTACCATCTATTTCATTTTTGTTTTGAGTTTACCATGCGAAGAGAAATGAATCCTTGTGTTTGAAAACTTGCTAAAATTTCTTTGGCGGGGGGGATCTTTTTTTTTGAGACAGGGTTTCCCTTTAGCCCCAGCTGGCTTGGGTCTCACTAGTAGACCAGGTTGGCCTTGAATTCACAGAGGTCCGTCTCCCAAGTGCGGGGACTAAAGGTGTACACCACCGTGCCCGGCAGGAAACTTAATAATTTTTAAACGTTGTGTTGCTTGTAGTTTTGCCTACACTTTTTAGAAACTCTAGAATCCTGTCAATGTCATTAGGAAATGGGATTTTAGAATTTGGATTCCTTCCTTTTTTCTGCTATTAACTCACTCAGTACAAGCCATCTGTCAAGGCCTTATTTCCTCCAGTCTTAGAAGTGAATGACTTAATTTTGTTGCATTTCTAAGGCCTTACAAAAGAGAATTCTTTTTCTTCTCAATTGTGCTAAGAGAATATTGCCATCCGCCTGTAATTTATTAGTATTTATTTTTGTCGTGTATGGTTGAAGAGTGTGTGAGTACAGATACACATGTGCCATAACACACATGTAGAAGGCATGGGCAACTTTTAGGAGCTGATTCTTTCTACCATGTACTTTCCAGCGATCAAACTCAGATCGACAGGCTTGTGTGGCAAGCACTTGCACTCACTGAGCCATCTCACTAGCTAATTTAAAAGTCGTTTGACATTTAAGAATATATTTGTCTTCAACTCACTCGTTTTGTATAAATGTCTCAAAATGTGTACTTAAGTATAAGTTTGAATCACTGTTTTTTAATGTTATTTCCAATATGTAACAAGAAGATTTGAGTACAATCAATCCATTAACTGATGGTAACTCTTTAAAACAGGGTGTTCCTACTGCTTCTCATGTAAGTAGTAACATGAGCACACCAGTGTTGCCTGCCCCGACAGCAGCCCCAGGAAACGCAGGAGCAGTTCAGGGACCAAGTTCTGGTAATACTTCGTCATCAAGTCTCATCCAGGCCTCTAATGCTGCTGTAAAATTGGCAGAAAGCAAAGTAAGTGTTAGAGTGGAAGCCAGCGCAGATAGCTCGAGGACAGACAAGGCAAGTCCAAGGTTGGGCGCAACCTGCGTAACTGTATGTGTGTATGGTAAAGATGAAACACTGTCAGCTTTCAATGGTATGAGAGGTGGAGGGAATTTATTATTTGGGAGCCTTAAATTTCAGTATGAAGTTTTCTGTCGCTGTGCTGTTGATGCCTAATGAGTTTATTGATAATATTGCATAATTATTTTTTAAAATGTGTGATGTATATATCAGTAAGCAAATATTTTGGGTTTTGTCATACTTAATTTGAATAAGTTTCTTATGTCAAGATGCAGTGTTTTCAGTTTCATAGTTTTTAAAGAAAGTTTTGAAAGTATATGACTGGTAAATAATAATTACACATTTTCTTTTCATCAGAAATTACAAATTCAAGAAAAAGCAGCACAGGAGGTAAAATTGGCTATTAAGCCGTTTTACCAAAATAAAGATATCACCAAGGAGGAGTATAAAGAGATTGTACGGAAAGCAGTAGATAAAGTAAGTGACAGCTCTCATGGAGTTCTGTGCGTGTTATTTTTAAGCCTGTGTTCTAACAAAGAAATGCTTAAGTGCAGTAAAAGCTAGCTCCTGCTTACTCTTGTCTACTCTTTTACCTTTTGAATAAGGTCATGTGCAATGAGCCCATGAAAATCAGTCTCGCTGTCTTTGGGATTATGTTTGCACAGAGCTATCCACTTGGTGTTAAGCATGAAAAAACCTCCCCCCCCTTTCTTCCCCTTAGGTCTGTCATAGTAGGAGTGGAGAAGTAAATTCTACTAAAGTGGCAAATCTGGTTAAAGCCTATGTAGACAAATACAAATACTCACGGAAGGGGAGCCAGAAGAAAACTCTGGAAGAGCCTGTGTCTACGGAGAAAAATACAGGCTGAAATGGGGAGTGCTGTAAAGGACTTGGTCAAGATACCTGCAAAGTGCAATTTCAACTTGTACCGTTAACTGAAAATCATACAGAACTGTGATTGAAACTTGGTTTTGATAAAATTATTTTTTTTACTGTAGGATATAATGTTTTGTTCTAAATATAGCTGTGCACTGCAACTTCTATATCTAACCCCCGCCCTCAATAAAGCAAATTCAAGGGAAAATCAAGGGTGTAATGGAATGTGCATTTATATTAGGAATATGTTACAGTGTGAATACTGAAAGATACATAGCTTTTTAAGTAGGACAATGGAATACGTAAATTAGAAACTAAAAGCACTGGTTTTGGAACACACACATATCTATGTATAATGCATTTATTCTGTAAGGCTAAAAAATAAAGTATGATCTTTGATTTTTTCCCCTCTAATTATAGAAAGTTAAATAATTATTACCATTAAAATATTTCTGGTATTAATAGAACAAATCTATTGCAGGGTCTCTAATGTGTATTTTTAAATCACATGTCTGAAATAAGTTGCCTAGGTAGAAAGAAAATTATCACAAGTGCGAGGTGGTGCTCAGTCTTGAAGACACCGTCACCTGTTGTGTCAGCACACGGAGGCCATGCTGCTTGTTTTTGTTTTGTGCCTTTCCCTACCCCAGCAGTGTGATTGTTAAGACGACAGCTTTTATACTTTGAAGTCCTGGTTGAAATCAGAAGACCAATTTAGGGTGAAAAAATCTGGCTTTTAAGAGATGATCTTCTTTCATAATGCCATCTGCCATCAGTGATGGTGAGTCATTTGTGCCAACTGGGGAATTGCTGTTAGGTGGTGACCTTCCTTTCATTGGGACTGAGGCAGAATGCTAAGGCCTGCCTCACTGTCTTCAGTCCCCAGGGGATTCTTTTCACACTGGTCTCCAGATGCTTTATAGTGAACAAAGTGTTGGTTTGGTGGCCATTAGCCATGTTGCAGAATTTTATATATTAAAACTTGTGTTTGACAAACAGAAGAAAGTTAAGTAATCACGTCTGTATCAGGACTAGATGTATTTTCTTTTGCTTTGTTTTTAAGTGCTGAGTATATTACTGTTTACGAAAGGTAAGTTTGAAGTGTGTGTGGTACTGTTGTTTTAGTAGGTATCTGGAAGGACAAAGTAGCCCTTTCTGTGATAAGGTTTTCAGTATTGATTTTCAGTAGCCATGACATAGCTGAAAGGTGTTGAGATGATATGAGAGTGGATCCAAGGTAAATACTTGCCTTGGTCAGGCTGACCTGCTCACTGCGAGACCAGCACTCATGTAAGGTTGTGCTTTTCTGAAGTCAAGAACTGTCTTGTCAATGTTTGCTGCATAATACGTTCCTGGTGCCAGCTTTGATTGGCAAAATCCTTTTAAATGTTAGCCCCATGGTGATTGCACATGGTCGTTGATGAGCTTCATCAGTTAATGATTGCTGTCCTAAAATATTTCCAAACAGTTTTTGATCCCCATTTTACACTTCTGGGCATTTTTTGCACACAGTTTTACTGACATACTTTGAATTAAAGTTTATGTTTAGATCATGATGTCAAAAGAAGTTTGGGTGTTTCTTCTGATAAAATGCTAAGATGGTGTTTGCCGTACCTCCCGCACACCTCCTCTCCCACACACCTCCCTGGTTCAGTTCTGAATCCATGACGTGGTATAAACTTGCCTGTTTGAGTAAAGCCTGGTTCATCCTTCGGAGTTTTTGTGATGACTTGCTGTTTCTGCGCTAACTACTCCTGCAGCAACATACTTTCCTGATTTTTTTTTCACAGATGCTTGGAAAGTCGATGACATTTAAAAGTTGTTTCTCCCATTTTGCTTTTTGCAAACAAGCTTTAAAGCTTAGAAATAACTAGGTGATAGGGCAAAGAGCCCCATGTCTTTGGCAGAGCCCACCATTCCTGAAAGTTGCAAATGTGTCCCCATACCTGGTAGGGCACTGGCTCAAACTGCTTTCAAATAGTGGCTGTTACTGGATTAAAGTTTTAAAGAATGAATTAGAAAATGCATGCTTTGTGTTAAAAAATACATTGCTTTTACATTCTTGTTTTTTTTTTTTTTCCTCAGAAATTCACATTAGTTTTGCATGTATATAAAATTAACCCCAAACAGTTTATGGAGGTGCAGCTTTCTCGTCACTCAGTGTTGACTTGACCTTTGGAGCCTTGTTACCTCCGACTTGCTGTTCACAGTGACCCATGTTTTAGGCTGGAGAGATGCCTAACAGTAGTTACTCATCATGTCAACATTCCAGAAGTTTTGTAATTTGTTGTTATGGTAATTATCACACTTTCTCCACTATCTTCTTTAAGTGGCTGCAGTGTACTGCAGGCTGTCCATCCAAAAAATACGGCTCCAGGCGCACAGTGGCTGCACAGGTTGAGGCATCGTGTTGTGAGGTTGGAGTGCTGTCTGCTGAAAACAGTACCTTAAACAGGAATGTGGTGTGTGATATTTTCTAATAAATTCCTTTGGTAAACAAAGTAGTGTCTTTAAAATTTTATTGTTTTCTGGGAAGTGCTGACTTTTATATCGTTATAGCCCTTTCCAGACGTGCTGAATTGTTTCTTGGATTTGTACCAAAGTAATTAGCATCATGATTACATTAATGTCCAGGCTGTAAAACAGGCTCAGAGCTAGCTATAAGCATATATTTTAATATTTTTTCTAATAATATAGTCATTGTAGGAAATTAGAAATAAAAATGTTAGTAATTTCTAAAGAGGGAAGGAACTGAGAAAGGAGGAGAATCGTTTGTGATCCCCATAAGGTAACAGCTTCCAATGCTGACTACGCTGCGCATAGCTGTGTTGTAACCTATTTTCAATTACTGTGTTGAATATTCCATTTTAATAAAAATTAATTCAACAGTGTGGTTTGATGACTGTATAGTATTCTATTACACCGACATACTCAATCCTTTACTATTGGATAGTAAGTTGTTTTTACAAATACAAACAAGTAAATTAGTGAAGTACAAAGTTTAACATAAAAGTGTTTATAGCCAGGTGTGGTGATGCACAGCTTTGATCCCAGGACTTGGGAGGTGGAGGAAAGAGGATCAGGAGTTCAGGATGTGGAGGAAAGAGTAACAGAGTTCAGGCCAGCTTGGGTTACATGACTCTGAAAAACAGAAACATAAAAACAACCCAAGATGTTTATATGGCAATATCTTTATGCCTATTTTGGATTGTTATTTGTGAATAATCCCTTGAAGAGCAGTATCAGTTATTTCACACACATAGAAAAATTATAAACTTGTATAATCTTAGAAAATTGTTTGCCTCGACCTCAGGTAGATCTGCCTGTCCCTGCCTCCCGAGTACTGGAATTAAAGGTATGTACCATCACTCCTGTGTCAGAGTTGTTAAGGCTATGGGGGAAGTAGACTTCCTCGTGCTTCCATTAGTGTTTGATTCTACTCTGGATTGTTCTGTCTCTGGACCCTGTTTACAGATTGCAGGTACATTTTAATGTCTGTATATTCGAATGTACCGAACAGCTTATGTCACTGCTCTTACTGCAGCATTATGTGTAGGTAGTGTTTGTTAAAAGCAGTGCTTTAATGAACACATTTTGTGACTTGCCACTATAACTTTTTGCATACTAGGTTGCATTGAATTTCAGGATATTCACATAAATTTGTATAAATATTGATAATTTGTTCTCGGAAGGAGTTTGTTTAAACCTACCCTATGTTTGCAGTTTATTTAAAAAATTTTAAATACAGGGTTTTTTATTTTCTGAGAATTTCATACGTGAATTGTATTTGCGTTCATTTCTACTGCACTGTCCCTTCCACCTCCTCCCATGTTCTCCACCTCGCCTCATAATTTGTTGTTCCATAAACATTCACACACTTGTAAATATACATACATATATAAATATATATATATATATATAAATACAAATGCATTGAGTCCATTTAGTAGTGCTCATGTGTACGTGTGTTTAGAGCTCCCTGGAGAACACTGGTTCTCCTTTAGCGTCCCTTGATTGCCTGGAGCTCTTCATCCTGAGGTGGCACCTCACAAAATTTCCCCATTCACCTTGACATGTCACCTGTTTTTGTCATCATGCAGACCTTAGAGCACCATACTGGGAGTTTCATGGGTGCCGCTTCCCCATCATGTCTAGAAAGCAGTAACTAGCAGCAGGTGTCGTGTCCCGCTGATGCTTACAATCTTTCCATCCTTTGATGCTTCCTGAGCCTTAGGTACAGTCTGTCTTCAGTTCTACTTTTGATGTTGGTACTGAGCCTAATTCTTACTCATAAGATCTTAATTTTAGACATTCTAATGCACTTGGGAGGTAGAAGCAGACAAATCTCAGTGAATTCCAGGCCAGCCTAGTCTATACAGTGAGACCATATCTAAACAAAAACTACACAAAGTATATAGTCTTAATGAACATTCAGTTATTCATCAAAATGGACCCCACCTACTGTGTCAGGAATGCTTTGGTTCCTCACGCGGTGTGAAACGTGCTGTGAAACGTGGTTGTACCTCTTCTATAATGCAGTGATAGCTTACTCACTGAGCTTTCAGTATGCCAGTCTGAAACATTTTGTGAACCTCTTGATTTATACAGCAAATGATGTATCCAGATGAACTGCTCATCTAATTTCACAACTACTTACTGATGGGACCAAGATTCAGATCTAGGATTGGTAGACATCAAAGTCCATGCTTTACTGAGGGTATTACATAGATAGAGTTCATATTTGTAAATATCAGTATAGTGACAGGAAGAATAGCTCTAACAGTGAATGAAATAGAAGAGAATACATTTTGCAGTGAGGAAGATGTGTTTATCATGCCTAGTTGTGTCCTTTTTCCATTATTAAAAATCTTTCGTTGGGGCTGGATATTTGCCCTGGGACTTCGCACGTGCTAGGCAAGTGCTTTACCAGTGAGCCACATCCCGGCCCTAATACTTTGCATTTTTACCTTTTAATAATACTTCCCATAATTACTGTCTCAGAGGTATTAAACCTTCAATCTTGAAGTCATCTCTTATTTTTAAAGCTCTATCACTAACTTCCCTAAAAAGTTTACATGGAAATCCAGTCAGAATTAACACGCTACTATCTCCTTGAAATCAGCAAGATTGTGTATGGATTCCAAGTAGACCACAGGACTATGCTGTCCTGTGCCCTAGGAATTCTCTGCCACTGACCAAGTAATGGGCAAAAGGACTATTCAAATTTCCTTCCCTGTGGCTTGAAGTGACCTCCACTGGCACCTGTCTCCCTCATCCCCAGAGTCACTCTCCCCTTAGGTTTGGCCTTGTACAGGGTGGTCTTGTCTCCATCAGCGTCACCATTTCTCCATGACCTTGCAGCTGTGTTATTTACAGAAGCAAGCTTATTAGATAAGGACCCAATTTCTTGGTCACAGACATTGCACAAGCAGAGCCCTCAAATCATTCCTTTGAGGTGGTGTCCTCACGCGGGCCTTTGACGTTTGGTAGGTGTTTAACGAACTCTGCTCCCACCTGTTTTGGATTGCAGTTTTTCCTCATGTAGCGAGTATTCCTTTGCAACAACCTTCTTTTGTTTCCACATGACATCTTCCAGTCGTCTGTTTGATTCAGTATACACCAGTTCAGCTTAGACACCAAAGACTGGTCATCCTGTGTGTTGTACATGGGCAGAGTGAGCAAGACAGCCTCCATGGTTAGGTGGTACAGTGGGGGAAATAGGCACATGGTATGTACCTGGTGTGTGTTTAAAGGGGAGGATATGAAATGCTGCAATTGCTGGTGGATTAATGGACCTGAGAGTGGGCAAGTCCCTGCAGATGGCCTTTTAATCCAAACAGAAGATGACGAGACAGACTGGATGAGCCAGAGCCAGTAGCAGGTGCAGAGAATTGGCTTTCAAAGTTGCTGAATCAAAGTGATCAGCTTTACAAGTTAGTACTTAAAATTTCCCTCGACTGGGCTGGAGAGATGGCTCAGTTAAGAGCACTGGTTGCTCTTGTAGAGGACCCGGGTTCAATTCCCAACACCCATATGGCAGCTAATGCCTGTAACCCCAGGTCCAGGGGAGTCCAGTGCCCTCTTCTGACTGAGCATCGTGTGACACGAGTGCACAGGCAACAACATTCATACACATAGAAATAAAATTTTCACTCAACTTTGAAGTCTGGAAAATGCACCATTACAATGGTGAGGCTATAAGTTTGTCCAATTTGAAGTCGATTTGAAGATAACCATAAAAAGGTTATAGGTCCTTTCCTGTATGTCCACATGTTACTCTCAGTGAAAACTGGGGGTTGGGGATTAGACTATGGTTCACTTATGTTCATATATTTTGCTGCTACTTTAAATGTTTGCAGAAAAGGGAATTTTTGCTCCTTTAACAAATGGAGAAAGTATTATACAAACAATAAGCTATAACTTTTTAAAGTTTTTAAGAAATTATTTTATGTGTATGAGTGTATCGCCTGCATGTGAGCGCACCTGTGTCGTGCAGTGCTGCGGAGGACAGAAGAGGGATTTGGATTCCCCTGGAACTGGCGTTAAGGACAGTTCGTCGCTGCCATGTGGGTGCTGGGAATCGAACCCAGGTCCTGTGCAAGAGCAGTCAGTGCTCTCAACTGCTGAGCCATCTCTCCAGCCCCTAATTGTTAAAATTTATGTGTGTTTTGCTTGCATGTATGTAAGTGCACCGTGTTGTGCAGTGCTAATGGAGGACTGAAGAGGGCATCAGATCTGGAACTGGAAGGTTTGTCAGCTACCATGTGGGTGCTGAGAATTGTACCCAGGTCCTCTACAAGAGTAATCAGTGCTCTGAACCACTGAGACATCTCTTCAGCCCGCCCCTCTTTCATTGTTTAAGACACGGTTTTACTATGTAAAACCTCGGACTCTTAGCAGTCATCCTGTCTCAGTCTTAAACATGCTAGGATTACAGGTGTGAACTACCATGTTCTTTTAGGAAAATGAAAAATATTAAAAAGGACAAATTATTAATAGAAGTTGTTTCTGGGTAATAGAGTATTGTACTGTTTATGCTTCTCTTCAGCTTCTAGATTGACCATAGGGTGAAAAATGTATAATAAAAAAATAACCCATTTTTAAGTACAGGCTTTATTGCTCGGGGTGGCCTGGACAGGGTAGCTGGCAGCCTCCTGTTCTGGAAGGGTCTCTAAGCTCTCTTTACTGCCTGTGATGTGTTGATGTATCTTCTGGCAGCTGAGAAATCTTACTGGTAAAGCAACCTTCCCAAGTCATCACCAGCTTAAGCCAGGTGTGGTGGGACATGCCTTTAATCCCATGAGACAGAAATAGGAGGATGTCTGTGAGATCAAGGCTGTGCTCAGGCTGTGAGTTACAGGCCATTGTGTCTACAGGAAGATCCAGTGTCTAAAAAACAAAAGGGAACAGAAAAGGCGTAACCAACTTGAACATATTCTCAGCCTTGTAAGTGAAGACTAGAGATAATTAACTGATGGTGTGTAGGGAATCTTGGCCTAAAACTTGGAGAACCTAGACTCAGTGCAGTGTGGTCTCAGCCCAAGTTCTCTCTAAACAACTGCTTGTATCTGATTGGCAGAGCTGCTCTGGGTGATTAAGTGAAATAACAGATAATGCCTTGATATTTCCTTCATATTTCTTTGGGGAAATTCCTGCCTATATAATTACAACTGGTTTTCTCGTCTCCTGCCCAAAGCTGGAAATACAACTTGTCCGGTATTTTGCAGTCAAGGTGCATTTAGGAGTAGAGATTTTTTTCTATAAGCCCACCTCAGATCAATTAAATCTGCCAGCGGGGTTAGGGTAAGTTCCTGAAGTGAAGCTCAGTGTGTAGCCAGGGAGCAAACCCCTGTGGAACTTGACTGGGTCTTCAGCAGACCTCAGCTGTGGGCGAGAGTTGAGTCAGCCAACAGCTGGGTCTTAAAACAATCTGGATTGTATCTCCAGAAACAGCAACACATCTGAGTGTTGACGCACACACATCAAACCTTCCCCAAATTCCAATTTAATTATCTGGGTTTAGCCCCAACTAAGCACTAAGCACATGATAAAAACAGTACTTTCGCAGGAAAAAAGGTGTCCGACTTCTGCAGGGTGTTTTTCTGCAGTTGAACTCCTGCAGGAGCTCACCAGTTGGTACTTTGTATGCTTAATTCAGCAAAGTTTTATTTACGTTTGTCTAAAGGAGTCTCAGCTTCTAAAATTGTTTTAACATTGGTTTTAAAGTGAAATCCAGAAATCTTTTATAGTCTCATGTGCCCAGCTGGCCTTGAATGTAGCTGAAGATGAACTTGTTTATCATTGTCCTCCGTTCATCTGAGTGCTGGGACCACAGGCCTTTTCCCCAAACCCGATTTGAGGAGCATGTTACTAGCCAATAGCTCTTGGCGTTCTTGTGTAGTCCTACTGGGCACAGCAGGAGTGTCTAACATTGTTTATTGTCTCTGTCTTCCTAAGAACCCTGAACACTAAGGCCTGTTACTGCCATTATAGGTGTGAATATCTGAGGTTAGGCTGCTTCCAGTTCCTCAGAGCCAGACCTCACAGCCAGGCCTGCGTCCACAGCCTGTGCTGTCAGCCACACCATGACGCTCTGAACTCGCACTTGATCTACCCAATGAGATTTCCTTAGGCTTGTTAGTATTGTTTCCACTTTCCCTTAACCCACTGAGAAGTCTGGGCCCCAGAAGTGAACGAATGCTCATCACTCGCCTAGTCAAATTATTCAAGTGACTGCCTTATCCTAAAGGAGTCAATTCCATTCATATTGGATGCCCAGACTCCAATGCCATTGCTCTATGATATACTGTCCATGAGCTTCCAAACAGAACTTTCAGCAGTCTGTATGGCAGTTAGAAATGGGTTCACTCAGTGGAGGGTAAGGACTGCAGTAAATCTTGCCTCATCAGTGTTACCTTTGAGTCACCCCTGGATAGCCCAAAATGCCTCGGAAACCAACTTGGACTGTATTTGCATCTGATTTGTAAATTACCACAAGCTGCAGCTGTGGCAGTAATTTACTAGACAGTAACCAGTCCGGTCCCAATTAACTGCCCAGCAGAAACATGCCGAAGGACGCCAGGAGCCGAGTGCAGATGTTCACGGCTCTGTTACAGCTCCAAACGGACAAAATGCTGTCAGTGCTTGTGCCCTACCCAGCGGTATAAAGATATCCAACTACCAACGAATCATCAGTACTGTTTTCAAACTAAAGAATGAACAAAATGAAATCCTGGCATTTAGAGAGATTTAAACTACAAAGTTACTGCCTCGGGGTAATGATTTCTTATGGCTGGTGGTGAAGAAGAGTTGAGGCGGATGGGACACGAAGCCGCCTTGGGGAACTGTCAGTTTCTATGTGAACAGTACTTGGGTAGGGGTTTGCTGTACAGCAGTAATGCTCTACTGTGTATTTTATGGGCTTTGGCTATGTGTCGTTCAGTTCTTTTAAAATATCAAGATGGTAGCAGCTCAGCCATTTTTTTTTTAATGTGTGTGCATAACAGCATGTGTGTGGATGCAAGCACGCACATGCCACGGTGTGTGTAGGTTAGGGACTCCCTGGTTGTCCTTGCCTTTGACTTTGTTGATGGGCTCTTGTTTCTCCACTGCATACACACTAGGCTGGTTGGTCCACAAGCTTCCAGGGATTCTGTCCCTCCTGAGGAGCACTTGGATTACAGATGCTATTCAAACTCTGGTTGTTGTGCACTGAGGCATTGCCACAACCCCATTGTTTTCATTGATTCGTGATTATCATACCTGCCTTTTTCTTCATCATAAATGAGTGGCGGCTCTGCATGAAAGTGTGGGTTGTGGGCTTAAAATGGTGCTTTCTGTATGTGATGGTGCTTTTAGACTTCCCTCCCTTTTTTCCTTAATCTAAAATTCTAAATCTAAATTTATCTAAAGACAAACTCTTTTTCAACCCAAAATTTCCTGTTCCAGGCAACTGTCCTATCAGACTGAGTTAGTTGAAAAGGTGAACCTGAAAACGGGTCATTTTTCATACACAATTCAGCTCCAAGTGGGGGAGCATGTTCAGTTATTCAAATCACCAAGACCCCTCATACAGGCTAAATGCTCCCCCATTGGTTCAACCAGTGTGTTGACTAAACCTATTACTTCCACACTACACCTTCTAAAGAGCCTTTGGGGCACTGCACCTCCCCCGCCCCACTTCTGTCTGGTTTTATTTGGGGGACATTTTGTGAAAGATGTATAGCTTTGGTTGCCTACTAGTAACTGCTCTACTCCTTGTGTAACCCTCCTGTCTTGCTACAATTGGCTTCGACTTGAGCTGATTGATTCTAATAGCCAGTTTTCTAGTCTCACTGACCCTTCTCCAATAAGCTTTTCTTACCAGTTTGAGCTTGTTCCCAACTGCTTATAATTCTCTCTGGCCCTTATCTTTTATCTTCTTGGGCATTGTTTATCCTAGCCTCTAGGTGGAAACCAGAGCAGTGGTTCTCTGGCTGTGGGGTGGGACTCAGCAAATGAAAATGAGACTTCATGGACTACCTTTAAAAATCTTTAGTTCTGGGGCTGGAGAGTTGGCTCAGCAGTAAGGACACTGACTGTTCTCGCAGATCTGGGTTCGAATCCCAGCACCCACATGGCAGCTAACAACTGTCAGTAACTCCAATTCCAAGGGCTCCGACAGCCTCTTCTGACCTCCACGGGCATTGCACGACATGGGTGCACTCACCTACATGCAGGCAATACACGCATACACATAAAATAAATAAAACTTTTAAAAAATCTTAGTTCTGCAGGGAGTGGTGGTACACGCCTTTAATCCCAGCACTGGGGAGGCAGAGGCAGGTGGATCTCTGAGACCCTGTCTCAAAAAGACCAATAAATAAATAAAAATGACAGATTATCATATTTCAGACTGAAATCCCCAAGAACCCATTGATGGTCCCTAGTCCCCACCCCACCCCCGTCCTTTTGTGTGTGCATATGGAGGCTGGAGATCAGCCTTGGGCATTATTCCTCAGATACTGTCCACCTTTTATTTTCAGTCTACCGCTGGCCTGGAGCTCACCAGGGAGTTCAGGCAGGCAGACTGGCACAGCCCAGGGAGCTGCCCGTCTGCACCTTGCCAGTACTGAGAGTACACACATGTACTACCGCATCCTTATTTTCTTCCTTTTGTAGCCATGTGTTCCAGGGTCCTCATGCTTGTGTGACAAGCACTTTACAGACTAAGCTGTCTCTCACCCGTCTTTTGAGTGTTTAAATGTGGTCCTATTGTCAAAGGAAATGATCTATCTGCTTACATACATGACATTGTATCTTCACATTTTCTTTTAGCCAATGCAGTGAATGAGTTCCAAGAATCTGTGCTAAAGAAAGCTCAGCTGACTCTGTACCACTAGACACTGATGCTGTCTTTGTTTGGCTGCATTGGGAGGAGGCGCCTGGTGGACCGTGAAAAGTATTTGAGTGACTGCATTCAGATAAGAGCTCTTTCTTACGAGAGTGATAAGTCAGCTGCTGTTGAATATAAATGCTGGCTTTCCCCACTTGTTTACTATATGGTAAAGGTGACCCAAGAATAAAGTGTAAGGTGTGTGGCTAATCCCTTAGCAGCCCCGTCTACTTACTTGGGTGACAAGAACATCAAGGTGGTTCTCTTTAGTATTTAATCATGGTGATTAAGATCAGGACAGAAGTCACTTATCCAAAGCACTCATTTTAAAAATCAGTTTTATTGTCATTTTATGGTTTAAAAAACATACATGGCATGGCTATAAAGTAATGAGACAAGTTTTCATGTGTGGCTTGGGTTACTCAGTCTCATTAATATATAGTCATATCCTGTCTCAAGCGTGGAAGAAAAATATGCCTTCACTATATGATTATCAGTTTTGTTACTTAAAATTTATTAAGTGCCAACAGAGCACTAGGCACATATATATAACACAGAATTGTACAGTCTCTATGTTGACTATTATTTACATAGATTTCTCAAAGATAACATTAAAGCTTATTTTACAGAACTTTAGACAAAAATAACAATACTGGAAGTCAGCAAGTTTCTGTCCAGCAAGGAGCACCTTTTCATGAATGACAGGGCTATGCAGAACTTACTGTGCAAGAGCACTTCAATTCCATCCCCCGTCAAGTCCATGTTATTCCATTATATTATATAAAGCTGTAAGAGGACAATCCTAAGTGGGAAGCTATAAATTGGTTTCATTACGTCAAATACATTTAGAAAATTCTGCTGAGACCAATGCTTAAAAGCACTAAAGACATTTATACATTTTAACACAAAACCTAGAACTACAGGATGCAGTTCAGTAAAGTGGAAGGATGGTGACTATGGAAATCATTTTTCTAAACCTGCACTCTCTCCTGTTAACTTTAATCACCATGGTAGTTTTGAAAAGAAAAAGCTACCTGTACGACAGACATAAACATTGATGTTGCACAATTGTAGAAAAACTCAGTTTTTTAGATAAAACATAACACAGTAAATAGAAAATGCTCCAACTGTCAACCACTAGGAACCTTGTCAGTTTAGGGATGTCTGAGGGGCACACAGGGTTATCCATGAGCTCCAGGGCATCTGCTGGGCAGCAACAGTCTAGGGGGCGTGGGTGAAGTGCAAAGGCCACCATCCTGAGAAAAGGGCAGTGTTGGGTGTTCTCACACATTCCTTAAAGATAGAGCAGAGTGCATAGAAAGGGATCCTCCTTCAGGGAGGGATTTTTCCTTGACACTAATAAGTGAATCAAAATATATTTTTTAATTATGTCAAAACTGAAGCTTTATTCTTGAGAATGTTGCCCCCAAATTCAAGTTAAACTAAATCAACAAAGAATACTAAATAAAGGCTTTCAGTCAAATGCACACTAGTTAATAAAAAGGGTATATTGAATTCTAACTGTACCAGTCATATAGCACTATCTGGGTCTGCTTTACATTACAACATGGCAGACATTTGCTCAGTCTCCTTCCTACCTTGACCATGGAGTCTGTCACACTAGGGACCTCTCTGTTCTTGATGATCACCAAACATAATCAAGTAAGTAGGTGACCGTTGGACCTTGCCTTCAGCTAAACTTAGGATATTTTTCAAGGATATCTTAAGCATACTCAGAAATAAAGGACTCAAGAAAATGTTCAGTCTTTTATTTAAAAACTATAAACAGTCACCAAAGTAAATAAAGCCATTCTATAACATAAACTGTTAGATCTATATATATATATTTTTTTTTACTGCACATCCTAAGGACACAGCAGAAATGGTGGTTGGGAGGCCTTCCACATTTTTGGGTGCTAATAGAACAGGCAATAGGCAGTTATAAGTGGATACATTTCACGCTTGGGGTGGGGGGGGGAGAAAGACAATTTAAGGAAGTGAGCAGTTTCTGAGCAGGAATGTGGTACAGTATTAAGAATGGAAGAATAATACAATTAAATTCCACACTATATTAAGATAGAAAAAGTAGTGAAGAAAATATCATACCTGCACATAATGCATATATAACACAGGAGAAAACCTGTATAAAATTCCATGTATTTAAACCAATTTACAAATACAAAAAATTCTGTACAAGCTCTGAGCTTGCACATGACAAACGTTTACAGTGGATACATGTTAGGGAAAACCAAAAAATACCTTCAAATAGTTTTTCTTCTACAAAAATGACATGAGATATATTATTCCATACTCTTTCAGCCAGCAAAATGAGTGCTACAAGGTGTATAATACAAAAAAGAAAATAGAATCCAAAATAAAAACCCAAAAAGAAAAAAAAAAAATCACAGTTCCACAAAACTGTTTTGACTTTACAGCATCAGTACCTTTGCAGAAGTATTTACACAAATTTTAAAGAACATTCATCCACTGCGTAGAATATATCACAATTACTTACAGTTGACAGGAAGTCTAGAAAACTTCAGCGCCTACCAATAATGCTTCTAGGACACCACAGAATGCACTTCCAGTGGCTGCAGTGGCGGGAAAGGTTTTGTTCTATTCACAAATATTTACAACATCTATTCAGACTGGTAAATCTTTATGATAATAAATAAGTGAAAATATATTGGCTCAAGTAAGAAAACCAAGCTACTGATTTCTAAACAAAACACACAATCCATAGCTAGATATTGGTGGCCCCCTCTGAGGCTGGGGGTGCAGGTGTGCTGAAACTTTTCTTCCTTATTCAAACCAGCTTAAACGGTTTTGTAAATATAAAAATGTGCTCCTTTTTGGATATAGATAAAAATATTTAATGCTTCTATTTCATCTGCTCACGTAGGTGTATTCCAATGTGGATGGTACTGAACTCTCATCACACCAGTTCCATCAGGACTTATCAGACCTGAGACATCCTGCAGATAAGCTGCTTCACAATCCCACAGCAGTTTTGTTTTGTTGGTTTTTTTTTTTTGTTGTTGTTGTTGTTTTTTTTAGATTTTTTTTTTTTTTAAACAGAAAACAAAGGGATTCGTTCAGAGATCAGAATACGAAGCTTCCTCTCAGCATCATGGGAGGACATAAAATAATCCATTCTATGGTCTCTGTTCCATTAAGACTTGGTGCTTTCTTCAGTAATCACAACTGAAATGTGTCTGACTTTGAGTCCCCACTGAAGGTGGATAATATTCACTGCAGCATTTCTGAGTCTTGTTCTTTACTCTGAACTGTAAAATTAAGTTCATAAAGGCATTTGGCAAGGGTGGAGGAAGCTTCCATGTTACTAATGGCTAGCACTGATAAGTTGTTTTCATGTCTCTTTAGTAATCTGGAAAAAAAACAACAACACAGAAAGTCATTAGTCTCCAAGGCCAGAGTTAATATTCCTTATCCTGGATGTTTCAACGTTAAGAGCTCAAATAGAAGCCACATACAGTCGCACATCCTTCAAATGTGAATAGAGCCCAGGAAACAACTAGCTCCCTGCACATCTGAGGGGCCAATGCTGACCTGTGACAGCCCAACAAAACCGACTTTCTAGCTGGAAAGTCAGGACTTCTGTCCACAGAAGGCTGCACAGTATATTTATGTATCTTCAGGGTCTCCGAAAATTCACATCAGAAAACTGCTGGCAAGGAATAAAAACACTGACAGAAACTAAAAATTTTCTACTCCCAAAGTACTGGTGTGGCTGTGTATAGAGAGACAGAGGACAGACGCGAGGAGCAGCCAGTGAGGACGACCGTGGGCTGAAGAGTGCCAAGAACAGCAGGAGATGGCAAGAAGGCGCAGGTGGACAGGAGGAGGCCAGTAGACCAATCTGTCAACAGTGACTCAGAATGTTCACTGCAAAACGATTTCAAGTTGGCCTCAAGTGTAAAAACTTCCATGTTAAGCATCTGAAGTCACTTAGTCATGACATTATCCGAGAACCTCACTGTTTTCAGGAAAGTAAAGTAAGTCTGGGTAAAAGAGACCAGAAGAGAAACAAGATGAAGACCCTAAATTCGTAATGAAAAGCACTGTGGAGAGGCAGAGCTCAGAAAGAAACTCTCACTCAAAACCCATGTGGAAGGCTGGAGCTCTGGATAGCTCACTGTACAGCATTTGCACTGCGCATACAAGCAAGGACCTAGGTGCAGTCCCAGGACTGGGAAGAAAATGCGGACTTGGTAGTCACTTTTAGTACAGCGAAGAAAACCAGTAGTTGGACATTGTTCAATTTATGCAGTTGCCCTCCGACACATCCTCACACACTCAAGGGAATGGCTAAAGAGAAACGTTCAAACTGCAGTCAGTGCCCACGGCTGGCAGGACCACGGAGCCACTGAGGCTCTGCCGCTACTGAGTGCACACTGATAGCACTCACCCAGAATAGTGGCGGCATGTGCTGAACTTGTACTGGACCAATCGCTAATGTCTTAAAAATGCTTACAGAAATATATTTGTGTATGGCCTACACTGTATGAGACGTTCATAGCATTATTTATAACACCAAACTAGAAACAACCCCACCCATATGCCCACTGAAAGAATGAGACCACAGCATATCCCATACTCTGATAATATGAACAAAGTTCCATTCTGTGCAATTCTACACAACAATGGGAATCAACCACATAGTCATGCTGGAAAACAAGTGCCTGCTGCTTGATTCTACTTATATAAAGCCAGAAGTCAGGCAAAAACTAGCATGTAGTGCCACCCGCTGGGCACTGGTCCCGAGAGGGAAGGCTGAGGTAGACCGGAAGGGGCGGGGCGGGTGCGGCTGCACTGCTGTTTTCAACTTGATGGCTGCTTCTATGGCCACCGTTCTGCGATAGCTAACTCACTGGACATTCTGTTCTACACACATGGGGGACTTATTTCAAATTTTTACTTAACAAATTTTAAAGTGAACTATGGAAATTGGAAAGTTATATGACTTTTCTATGAAGGAAAAAAATCCTTATAACTTTTTTCTTGGGATGGAGAAAATGCTGGGCATTGAACTCAGGGCCTTGCACGCACTTTACCAACTGAACCCAGCTATCTCCACAGCATTTTTCACTTTTACTATTTACACACATGAGTTGTTTTATGAAATGATTCAATTTCTTTTCTTTCCCCATCCCTTCTGCTTTCAGAGTGCTAGGGATGCTTGGCCAGTGCTTTTTGACGGAGCTACATCCTCTGTGATGAACTCTTTTCCTCAGCTTTTACATGTTGGTGTCTCACTTTAATGCTCTTACTCAATAATAAATATTTATGTTCTAATAACAAACATTTTAAGATACAAATTAGCTCTTAGAAAAACCCAGTAATTTGAACACAAGTCTGTCACATACTAAAATAGTATGAAAATGAGTGAAAGAAAAGGCTAAGGCCTTAGGAACAGGCACAGCGATGGACAAAGTGAGTTCAACAGACTGGAAAATGCGAGTTGGCAACATGAAGGACCCCTCTCCGTCCTGTTTCCAGAATGCAGGACCCCACAACTCATGACCCTTCTGCCACAGCCCTGAGTGTTGGGATTACATGTGTCCACTACCATGCTTGGTTTTAAATATTTTATTTTTAAAATATGAAGACAACCCTAAAATCCTAAAACACTTGAGGAAAGAACATTTGTAGAAAAGAGCAGAAGAAAACTTAAAAAGCATTAATATCCTCAGAGAGCTGGGAAGACATTGCATCCAACAGATCAAGACTACAACAGCAGCCGGGAACTGACAGAGTTCTCAAATGGAGTAAAAACCCCACAGGTTTTCTGTTGTTTGAACTCACTATGTAGACCAGGCTGGCCTTAAACCTGCCTCTGCCTCCTGAGTGCTGGGATTAAAGCCATTGCATCACCATGTCCAGCTTCAACATATTTAAAAAAAAAACAAAACAAACAAACAAACAAAAAACAAAACCAAAAAAGCGCAGGCTTGGTTAAATCAAAAAGATTTCCAGAATGCAGAGTAGAAAAAATTGAAAGCAAAAAGAAAAGAAACAAGAAACTTCCCATTATCATAGCATATGAATCTCCATACTTCAGTGTGCATCCATTCAGCTGAAATGCTTACTGAAATCAGAACAACATGACGTTACAGAAACACAAACGGCATGCATGGCATAGGCATAAAAATAGAGCAGAGCACCTTCAGGTAAACTCCCGCCTCTACAGCCAGCTGGAACATGCAATTCCCAAAAGCAACTCAGAATGGACTCAAAAGAAAACAGAAGCCACGTGTGGTGGTGGCATGTTTTTAGTTCTAGCACTCAGGAAATAGAGGCAGGCGGATCTCTGAGATCAAGGCCAACCTGGACTACATAGTGAGTTTAAGACCAGCTGGGGCTACAGGGAGACTGTCTCAAAAAATTAATTAAAAAAAAAAAAGAAAAGAAAAATAAAATACAGGAGCTGCACAGGAAACCAAAGCAAAACTAGACAGAAGCTTCTGCATAGTACTAGAAATTATCATCAGAGTGACAAAGCCTATGGAATGGGAGAAAATATCTGGAAGGCCTACATCTGACAAAGGGTTACTATTCAGAATATCTACAGAATTCCAAAAATTTAACAACAGAATCCAAATAATTTGATTAAAGACTAGGCAAAAGACCTAAGCAGCCATTTCTCAAGACAAAAATCAAAACTACACTCCAGAAAAATTGGCTATTATCAGAAAGACAAAAGTGCTAGTAAAAATATGTAGCAGCTGGAGAGATGCTCAGCAGTTAAGCGCACTGGCTGCTCTTGTAGAGGACCCAGGTTCAGTTCCCGACACCCACATGGCAGCTAACAACCATCTGTAACTCCAGTTTCAGGGAATACGATGCCCTCTTCTGACCTTTTTGGCACTGTATGACACAGGTGTACTTAAATGCAGGCAATACACTCAAACGCATAAAACAAAATTAAGAAAATATTTTAAAAGAATGTGGAGAAAAATGTTTGAACCTATGTACACTATGGATGGGAACGTAAATCGGACACCATGGGAACAGTTTAGATGCCTTAAAAAATTAAAAGCCCCATACGCTCTAGCAATCTTACTTGGTAAATATACAAAGGAATAGCATGGTTTGGATCTAAACTGTCTCCTGAAGTCTTGCTGAAGGACTGGTTCCTGGTGTAGCAATGTTCAGAGGCCAGGCTTTAGGGGAAGTGAGGAGTCTGATCTTATCAGTGTTAATCCACTATGAACTAATACTTTGATGGCATTATTGGGGGGGGCTATTAAATGTTGTTTGGTGGGTCCTAGTTGGAGGAAGTAGGTCAAGGTGAGTTGGCCCCAGCCCCAGCCCCTTCCTTTCTGTGTTTCCTGACTACCATGAGGTAATCAGCCTCACATGCCCCATGACAAAATGGTCTGCCTTGATACTGTTCTAAAAGCAGCTGAGCCAGATAGCCAAGCATAGACTGAAACCCCAAGTCCAAATAAACAACAATTAAATCTGTGGGTCAAAAGGTCATCAGCACAGCCATGTTTTTGCAGCTCTATTCACAACAAGAATTGGAAGTACTCAAAGCGTCCATCAACTAATGAAGAGATAAGAAGACTTGGCTAACAGAAGGTTGATCAAGGAGTACTACGGCACTGTTAGATAGGAGCAAGACGCTGAGGTGTCGCACGCACAGGAGGGGCCAGCGTGTACTTCAGAGAGCTACAGGAAAGGGTCCTGAATGCCTCGCCATAGAGAAATGAGTGTTTGAAGGTTAAAGATTGGGTTAATACAATTTAAACACTACACAATGCATGTATGTATCACAATATCAGAGTACCCCATTATTATATTCAGCTTTTATATATTTATTAAAGGAAAAAACCCACTAAGGTATCAGTCATGAAACTTTTCAACATCAAAAAAAAAAAAAAGACTGTAAACACTTCAGAATGCAACATAGATCACATACAAAGGAATGTGGCCCAGAATGTCCTTGGACTCCCATAGCACAGCTGCAGGTGCTGGATTGATATCTAAACAATGTAGCAAATAAAGGTAGAGTAACAGCGTACTGTGAGGAAAATAGCAGTAAAACCCGCCCAACTGCCGAAAGCTACCAAGTTGGATGTGAAAGAGTGCAGTCACTTTGCTTCTTACCCGCTTTAGGACGTAATTTTATTTTACAGCTTTATTGAGACATAATTTAGTTTCATGAAAGTCGGGCACTTAAAGTGTACCAGTGCCAAAATTACCTTGAGCATTTCCTTCACCCTAAAAAGAAGTCTCCGATCCACCCTCACCCCTCACTCCGCCTAAACGCCTCTTTTGGTGCTTTCCATTTTTTCGTTCTTATGAAAAAGAACATAAAGGAACTTACCAGTTCAGAAGGCACTGAGTGCACTTGTCCTGCTGTGTAACTCTCATCTCCAGTCTTTTTTAGTAGGTCACAATAGAGCATTCTGTACCCATAACATGACAATTTTCCATCCCTCACTATTCTCAGTCCCTGAAAACCACTGGGATACTCTCTGTCTTGTACTTGACTCTTACAGGAACTTCATGGAGTAGGAATATTTACCCTTTGTGGGGAGCTTTTTCACTTAATGAAATACCCTCAAAGTTCCCATTCTGTGCTGTGTACTCAATTTTTTTCAGGCTAATATTCCAGTTTAAGTGTGTACTATATTTTTGCCTCTTCATCTTGAGTTCTCCACAGCACCTGGGGTCAGTTTCTTTAGGAGGTACAAGTCTAGTTTTTCCAATACCATCTGTTGAAAAAGCAGTCTTTTCACTGAATGAGGAACTAGCACCTTCTCAGAAAATCATTAAAATTGGACTGTATATGGGCGGCTTACTCTGGGCTTGTCCTGT
The DNA here is from genome assembly GCF_000622305.1 of Nannospalax galili. Classification (NCBI taxonomy): domain Eukaryota; kingdom Metazoa; phylum Chordata; class Mammalia; order Rodentia; family Spalacidae; genus Nannospalax; species Nannospalax galili. Next base: position 2,329,917 of record NW_008345000.1, read on the forward strand.
TCTGTTGGCCTGCCTGACTTTATGCCCCTGCAGCAATTTTGTGACTGTAGCTCTGTAATAAGCACAACACTCAGAAGAGCAGGTCCTCAATTTTGTTATTCTTTTTCAAGATTATTTTCACCAGAATCCTTTTAGGATGGTCTTTTCTATTTCTGCAAAAATTGCTAAACTTTTGGTAGGGGTTGGGTTGCACTGTAGCAGTACTGAAATCTTACCTTCTACACATGAACATAGACTATCTTTCCATTTACTCCTGTACTCTAATTTTTTAGCAATCCTTGATTTTTGAGTGTATATATCTTCCTAAGTAGATAATTCCTAAGTACTTTGTTCTTTTGATGTTATTATAAATGGAATGTTTTCTTAATTTCCTTTTGGGATTGTTCATTATTAATGTAAAGAAAAGCACTAGTTTTGTAAATAAGACCCAAATATTATATATTTATCAAAATGAGACAAAACCTGGACTTCTCTAGAGCTGAAACAATCAGAAGAGATAAACTGCACTATTCAAATGATCAAATCCTGAAATAACCATACGCACGCATGCATGCATGCACGCGCGCGCGCGCGCGCGCACACACACACACACACACTCTGGCATTTTCTATTGTTTGGGGCACTATAAGAGAGTAAGGGTCAACGTCCGTAAATCTACCTCTTGACCAAAGTGCTATCGTTACAAATAGAAATGCGCTTAAGTCTAAAAGACCACACACCGACATTACTCCACTGAAGAAGGATCCCTACACCCTCCTTCATATACTGGGTCTTGCCAGGTTATCAGTACTCTCACTCAAACAAAGCTTGCCGTCACAGGAAATGTTCAACAGAGGTTCCGTATCAAGGACCTGGAAGAGGACATGAAGAACTGAATGGGTTGTTGGGGCCTCTGTTTGTCCTGCTTGACACAAGGTCTCACTGTATACCCCAGGCTGGCTTCAAACTGGCTGTCTCGGGCCTTCTACTCCCAAATCCTGGGATTACAAGCATGCATTGCCATGCCCTGATAGACAGCTCAGATTCTCATGATTCTGCTCTTCTAAGAGCATAAGAACTGATAACACCAGAAGACATTCAGAAGACTAGAGCTTCCATGTAACAAGGAGAAAAGAATCAAGAAAACATGGTAAACAACTTAAGACTAAAGAGGCTTTGTTATAAAAGCCCAAGAATGGATAATATGAATGGGAAGAAACAGCCCTAATAAAGTTATCTGGGGAATTCTGTGGCACAAATTCTAAGCAGATTTCTAGCAGAAAGAGAACTTGACTCTCCTTTCCTTCCACGTGTCTATCAAGTACTTCCTCAGTGATCACCCTCTCCTAAAGGTACGCTAGGCACTGAGAAAGCACTGATGAAACTAAGCAGCCAGGGTCTACCTGTAAAGAGCTGCACATGCACACGGAGTAGTGTTGGGAAAGCAGGTAACCGAATGTGTTAGGGGCAGTATTCTAGTGTGTGTACGTTGGAAGGATTAATCAGCCTTGGCTCAAAGTTCAGTAGAAGAAAACAGCCATTCTAAACTGTTTACAAAACAATGAGAGCAAATGTTAAAACCAGGTTAGAAAAACAGAATAAGAACAACAAGCTGGGGGGGCGGGTGCATCAACAACAAAGACTACTGAGAACACAGGGCTCTCTGAGATGAGCCTGAGTCACGGCGAGTAGGCGGAGAAGGCATTCTGAAGGAGCACTGGAACAAGAGTCAAAACTGAGACAGAGAGCAACTTGCACAGGCTGCGCGGTGGCAGAAATGCGGGCTATGGAGCAAAACCAGCGTGAGGAGGGACTGGAGCAAAGGAGGAGAGCAAACGGAGTGGACAGGACGCACGGGGATTCTGGGAAAGCCGGGAGGCCTTACATTTGTTTTGTCTTTTTGGAAGTTATTGCTTAAGTATTAAGAATATTTCGGCCTAGCATGTGTTTGGCCTAGATTCAATCTCTAGTACATGTATGTGCGCGTACACACACACACACACACACACACACACCTTGTTCATTTTCACACTACAAATTCTAAAAAATTTTTCATGCAGAAAATTTAAAATTTGATGTAGTCAAATTCTTTTATCATTCCATAATTTTTATGCTTGGCAAACCTATTTTAAATTTTAATCATAGAAAACCTAAAACAAGGTAAAATAGGGGTGAGCAGAAGCAGGTAGACTGAGGCTAGTGTAGGTGATGGACCATTAGGAGGGAAGAGAAGAAGCTGGAGAAGAGCATGGCTCTCAGAAATGCAAGAGGCATCCTGAGATGCCTCAACTTCTAGACTGTTCAGCTGAGGGTGCGGGAGGAATGTGAGGAAGGTGCACGGAAGGAAGGGACACACCCAAGTTGAGGAGAAAGCAGAACACATTTTTTCTCAAGGAAAGTTATTCCTATTTTTCTTTTTGTCTTTTTGAGACAGGGTCTCCCTGTAGACCAGGCTAGCCTGGAACTATGTAGACCAGGCTGGTCTTGAACTCACAGAGATCTGCCTGCATCTGCCTCCGGAGTGCTGGGACTAAAGGCGTGCACCACGAAACCTGGCTACTTTCTTTAAATAGTTCTACAAAATCCTGATTAGTCTTTTGCTTAAGTCTATTAGAAAGTAGTTTTATCATCAAGAGTATCAGTGACTCTTACCATAAAAATAACAGTCAACCTGAAATGAGTTGATTAAATATGACTGAAATGCCAGTTTCTTCTTTTCCCCAGTAAACTCTTAAGTTTTCTATTCCAAAGTTACTTTTCTTTCCTGTAAATGTTATGGCCAGTACCAAAATTAACAATAAAACAAGTTAAAGGCTTGTTTTTGGTTGTTTCAATTTTATTTTTGACTTTTAAGAGATCATGATGGTTTGACCTTGGCATAAGCTTTTAGTCACATTCACAAAATTAGTGAGCAAACATGATCAACAGAGGTGCCTGGTGTTACTAACTCAGACGGCTACGGAAAACACATTACTCACCTGCGACCACATTCCGAGTATTTACCAATATTTTTTAATATTAAGGCAGCTGTTAGTCGGATGTGTTTAGTTATTGGTCCCTCTTTTTCATCCTTAAAAAGAATGGAGAATTTAAAAAAAACAATAAACATCTAAATCACACAGGAGTCACACCTTTACAGATAAGGCTTTCAAGGCACACTTACTGTAAAATCTCGAAAGACAAGGTTTCTTGATCCTCTCCTAAGAGCCATGAGTGCAGCACTGGGGTGACTCGCAATGGCCTTTTGTGCTCTAGGAGCTGAGCTTGTGCCCCCTACAGCTGGCTGCCTAAATTGATCAGACAGACATGCACTGTTAAGCAGATTCTGCAGACAGGCTGATGACGGCGGCCACCCTGCCAGCACGCACACACAGCTTCCATGTTAGGGCTTAGTTTCCAACCCCGTCTTCTTTTCCCCTTTCTCTTTTGAGACAAGGTCTTATTACGTAGCTCAAGCTGACTTGAACCTGTGATACTCCTGCCTCCTAGTGTTATAAACATACTACCACACTGCACTTAATCTATCAGTTTTAAAGCAAGTAACATGCCCAGCATGGCCCATCTTTAAGTTACTGTGCTGGGTAAGCAGGCAATAAAAAATAAATACAATACAGTATCAAAGTTGTGGAGTTCTCATCTTTGAATGTAATGTTAAGATGGTTGTTGAAAAGAAAAAATTCTACAATTTGAGGTATAATTTATTTTAAAATAGCACCTAAAAATAAAATAAAATAAATAATATTGCTGAGAAGGTATAGGCTCACATCAGGCAGGAAAAGATGCCAATTGTTAGAGAAAAAATGTTACGGACACGTCTCACTGCTTTTTTTGGTTTTTTTTTTGGTCGTTTTGAGACAAGGTCTCCCTGTAGCTCCATCTGGCCTAGAACTTACTATGTAGACTAGGCTGGCCTTGAATTCACAGAGCTCTGCCTGCCTCTGCCTCCTGAGTGCTGAGACTAAAGGCATGTGCCACCATGCCATTGGGGGGGGGGGGGTCACACTGCGTTTTTTAAAAATTATTTTCATTTTATGTATGAGTGTGTTGCCTGATATATATAAGTGCACCCGTGTCATGCAATGCCCATGGGGTCAGAAGAGAGCTTCGGATTCCCCTGGAACTGGAGTTCAGGAGGGTTCACAGCCACCATGTAGATGCTGGGACTCACACCCGGGTCCTCTCCAAGAGCAGCCAGTGCTCTTAACCACTGCACCACCTCTCCAGCCCTCATACTGAGCCTCTCCAGCCTCACACTGCTCTCTTACGTAGCCTTCTTTTCATCATTACTTACTAATCTCAGTCCTTTCAATACAGCTGTCCTGTTCTTTATGAAAGAAAGATACAGGATGAAGAGCTGCAGAGGCAGTAAATATAAAGTCAGTTTACATTACTGTCAGTATCTTTGGCCAAGTGGACAGGCTGTGCCACTATCTATGATGTTCTATGAGGCAGTAGGTGAAAGGGCACTGACCAATATGTGAGGAAGCATCTTTAACAAGCTGTGTAACTGTCAAGGTTTCTTTAAATATTTGTGAAGTGGGAATATTCAGATACTTCTTTATATGAATTCTGAATATTGAAAAATATATGAAAACAATCTTTAAATGTAAGACTCTGTGTGTGTGTGTGTGTGTGTGTGTGTGTGTGTGTGTGGTGTATGGACCTTACAGACCATGCCACTAAGCCATCATGAAGAGAAATGTAAAGAATTTAGGTAGTGTGAACAGAATCACATAGCTTGGTAGTGGTTTCTCAATAGCTAAATTTCTTTTTGTTGTTCATGTATCTTGCCTCGCTCCCTCCCTCCCTCCTCCCCTCTCCTTCCTTCCCTCCCCCTCCTTCCCTTCCTTTCCCCCTTCTTTCTCTCTTTTTCTTCCCCAGTGTGAGGGACGTAAATTAGGGAAGGGACCTCGACCATCCTAGGAAATCGCTCTATCAGTGAGGCATACCCCTTAGTTCTGTACTATTTTTCTAATGTCTAATGGTAAATAAACTAATTTTCCTTACTTCGTAGAAGATTTTTGATTTCCCACTTGTCCTGGTTCATCTTGTTTTAACCCTGCAAGCAGGGCGTCCTTTGAACAGTGCTTATCCTTTGGGAGAAAAGAAAGTAAAAAAATATACATCACAATATTCAATGCAATGAAATGAGTTACTAAGCAAATAGCATCAAGAAAGTGTACCTGTAAGTGGGTAATAAAAGAAAACCTCTGTCGCTGAAAAGGCTCACAACCTTCCCAAAGACACTGCCCTGGGTAGACGTCTTTTCCTCCATGTTCAGTAGCTGCATGGTAGAAAACTTGGGAGGGTGTCTGAAACCACCTAAAAAATTAAAAGCAGAAAATGTCTGACACTTCGATAAATTCTTTAAAAGAGAAAACTTACCACTTTCAATTGGGTTGATGATAGGGAAAAAAAGCTTTAAATCCTGAGATCTGTTACAGACTTTTAGATTTTAAAGATAAATCTTTGGGAGTGTGTGTGTGTGTGTGCATGCATGCACATGTGTGTGTATGCCCTGAAGTCCAGTAGATGGTACTGGATCCCCTAAAGGTAGTTGTAATAAGCCATGCAACGTGGGTGCTGGGAACTGAACTTGGGTTTTTGGCAAGAGCAGGATGTGCTGCTGAGCCATTTTGAGCCCCTGCTACAGACGTTATAAGTTTATTATTTATTATACAAATATTTTAGTTACTACTAAGTAGTAGGTGAAAAATTGCTCAAGAATTTACGAGGCTTTATACTATATATAATAGCAAAAATAGTATATCTACCCAACGATTTTAATTCAATCACTTTTTGTTGATTTTGCCTTCCAGATGAGTTCACATTTTTTTTTTCACTCATGTTGAATCTCTTATTTTCTAACATGATATTCTATTCATCACCTGGGCTTAGGAATATACATGATCAAGTGCAAGTGGTGAAGGGCATTAAACTGGACTCAAGTTCAATACTCTTCTCCTTCATAAGCATAGCTGTGAGAAACATCACTAGAATCCAGACTGTAAGCGTAATTAAATGTTTTAATTACTAGCTAGTAACTGAGATGCTTATAAAAATCAACGCCTCTAGAAGTCTGAGGATTCAATATTTTGTGGCTATTATATAAGCCTGTTTATATTTTAACCAATTTTTAATGTGTATCATATATCCAGTTGAGATAATATTGGTACAGGAAATGATTGATATTTAGAAATATATTTAATAAAGAACGTAATTACTGAATTATAAAAGGCAACCTTAAAAAGTTACAGACTAGGGGCTGCAGACATGACTCAGCAGTTAAGAGCACTGGCTGCACTTGCAGAGGACCCAGGTTCAATTTACAACACCCACAAGGGAGCTAACAACCGTCTGTGTAACTCAAGTTCCAGGGGATCTGACACCCTCTTCTGACCTCCTTGAGCACTGCACGACACGGGTGCACTTACACACATGCAGGCAATACACTCATACACAAAAAATAAAAATAATAAAATATTTTTTTAAAAAGTTACAGACTACAAGTTTTATTTCCGTTAATACTCACCTATATAAAAACTAATAAAAGTTTTATTATGAAACTAAAATCAGGATATACTTTTTAAGTATTAGTGGAATTTCTTTTAATTTTAAGTACTTCTAATACTGTTTCACTTATAGGGAATAAACATGACTAGAACTCTTATACAGATTAATAACTGTCATAAGGTGGCATTCTTATTTATGTTGAAATTTCACTGGGATTTCAGTATTGGTTGAAAAGCATTCAGGTGTTCTATAATGATGTTTTGGCCAATGACAGACTGCATATGGCTACATATAAAATTTACAATGGGGCTGAAAAACTGCTGCCACCTAGAGTTGCAGTCTGATACAGCAGTCACATGTCTGTAACAAATACCCTGCAGAGCCAGCCACCCTAAATAAATCACAGACCATCAGTAAACAATGAAAACCACTTGGCAGCAATCTGCCCACTACTGTGCTGTGTGTGTCAGTCTACTGCTATGTGAGTCAGTCAGTTCTTCTACTTGTAGCTTTCTTCTGAAGAAGGCTCTGTATACAGGCCTGGACATACACTCCACGATGTCGACAAGATCAAGCAACCACCTAAGTACCCATTTCTCAGAATGTATCCATGTTAAGGGATGCCTCTGTACATGCACCTCTAAAGCCAAACAATACTTATTAGTCAAAAAGGATCTGTATTTCTAAAATATTTTGTGGCACATAAAATTTTATTTGTAATACATGAAGTTGGCAAGTTACCAGTGATAGGGGAAAAGGACAGTTAATGTTTTTTGATTTTTTTTTTTTTTTGAGATAGGGTCTCGTTATGCAGCCTAAGCTGGTCTTGAACTCATGACTTTCACACCTTTGTCTCTTGAGTGCTGGTTTATAGGTGCCTTCCACCATGGCTGGATAGTTAGTGCTTCTTTAAGTCACCTTTACCTACTAAATACATGGAAGTGTGGGTAAATTTACTTTAAGAGAAAGAGATTTCTGAGGGTTCTTCACTCCGCCTGTCCAAAACTGTACCTGTGACTTCTTTCTCTCTAGTCCATTATGGTTTACCTCATTCTAACTTTCTTTTTTCTTATCCAACTGCTTTGGTTATATGAGCCATTCATTGGTTGTGGTAGTACAGGATGAAGTTCTAATATAATTGTCAATTAAGCAAGTTACAATGATCATATGGGGATGAAAAACAGTGAAGTTTTTCATATTAATCTGATTGAAAAATCTGGATTATAAAAGTTCAAATGTAATACTGGAAGGAGAGTTGGACACGGACGCGCATACCTGTAATTCCAGCACCTGGGAGGCTGAGCTTCAACGTCAACTTAGGCTATCTAGCACCATGTTTCATCATCCCCTTCCACTCTCCAGCAAGGAGAGAGCAACTAAAGAAACGCAAGGCAAACATATATTGACCTCACAGATTACATATTTTCACGGACGGGAAAGAGTAAGTGAGAAGTCGGATCCTCTCCTCACTGTTCACTACCATCTCTAGAAGCATCTCTACCACTATCTGTTTTTTTTTTTTTTTGGTCTTTTTGAGACAGGCTCTCCCTGTAGCCCCAGCTGTCCTGGAACTCACTATGAAGACCACGTTGTCCTTGAACTCACAGAGATCTGCCTGCCTCTGCCTCCCGAGGGCTGGGATTAAAGGCGTGCGCCACCAGCCCGGCTTCCATCACTATCTTTTAAGTAATCAATTCGTCTGTTCCACACTCCACCCCACTCCAAATCAGAAAAGTATACTTATTTAATGAACCTGGAGAAAGTACAGGCCATTCAAATGCAACTGCAATTCCCTGTATTCCAATTAACAACCACTAACGACGTGACGTGACGTGTGTTGCCTTTGTGTGTTCTGTGTATTCCTGAGCTTTGGACAGAGGTGGGACTTGCTGCCGACACACTGGACACACTCGTACACAGCTTGCCTTTTCAGTTACCATGCGATCTTTATTCAAATTTCAAAGATGCTTTTCCCTAGAATTCTTTACTGCCCTCTGCTGGAAAACTGTTAAAATCAGTGCACAGTTTATCAAGTAGTACAATGTGAATGTGAACCTTTCAAAACATGGGCTTAATAAGTGACAGTTCGGGCAAAAACCATCTCTCTGAATTTCTTTACTTACTTGAAATCAAGTTTTCAGGATGAGGCAAATTTTCATGTCTGTAAAGCTATCTGATGACAGTAGGCCATAAGTAAGCTATAATCTTGATTGTTATTTTTGGTAGTGATAGTTTAATAAACCTCTTGTATTCTCACCTGTCCATTTTGCTAACTTTTTTGGGGGAGACAGGGTCTCACTATGTAGCCCTGGCTGGCCTCAATCTCACAGAGATCCTCCTGCCTCTGCCTCCTGGGTGTTGGGATTAAAAGCATGAGCTATCACACCTGGCCCTCCATTTTGCTAATTAAAAAATTATTATTTTTATCTTATGTATGTGAGTTATTGCCTGCATGTATTTAAGTGCACCCTTGTCGTGCAGTGCCTTCAGAGGTCAGAAGAGGGCATTGGATCCTCTACAACTGGAGTTACAGATGATTGTTAGCCACCTTGTGAGTACTGGGAATTGAACCTGGGTCCTCTGCAAGAGCAGCCCACTCTCTAGTCCCGATTTTGTTAATTATTAATCATGAGAAAGTCTCAGGATTCCAAAATTGCCAAGTTTTGCTCATCCCTTTGGTTGACTACCTAGTTAATACCTCCATTATCAAAAGATTATCACTGAAAATTGATTATATTAACTGCTCTCTTGAAAATATTCCTCATAAAAACCACTCCAACTTCAACGTTGGTTAACTCTACAGAACTTCAGTCCTTGTTTTCTCTTGTGAATGTGAACCTGTGAATACAGACACAATGTCTACTTTTCTGTCTTCTCTGGAAGAACTCTACTTTAGGTGTTTCCTTTGAGCTCAACACCTAAGACTGCTGACTTGAGCTCAGTGCCTGGGACCCACGCTGCGGAGTGAGAAAACCTACCGAGGCAGGTGTCCTTTGAGGACCAAATCTGTGCACTTGTGTACACATGCACACACACATGCTCCTCTTAAAAATAAATGTATATGTGAACACTGCTTTTTTCTTGAGAGTGCCATTTTCTCATAGATACGAATTAGAATTTACCAATATCTGGCTAAACAATGCAAAACTTAATATTTCATAATTTACTACATGACTATCTGATTTTTTCTCAATCATGGTCAACTTTCAAAGACACATATTATTTCAATTATTTCATCAATACAATTTATAGTGGCTTGTAGCACCACTCCTTCACTCAGTTGTCCTTCAGTTAAATTATTTCCCAGTAAAAAGCTGTTCAGTTCAAGTGAACATGATTAACACAAGGCTAAGCTTTATAATTCCAGCTATCCTAACTAGTCACTATTATAAAATTAAAGACAATGAGTTCAAGGCCAGCCTGCTCTACATAGTGAGTTCTAGGCCAGCTGGGACTACAGGGAGACCCTGTCTCAAAAAGAAAAGAAGAAAAAAAAAGATAAATAAAAATTAAAGACAAACAAGCCCAGAATGCTCACAACAAAAAACAAACAAAAATGTAAAAACTATCTAAATCATAATAAACCCAAGGAGCATTACGGGTGCAAGTTAGACTGTATTTCTACCAGGACTATCTGTAGCAACAGGCTTTCCTAAAGCATCAAAAACATAAACAAGCCAGGTGCAGTGGCACACACTTTCAATCCTAGTACTCAGGAGACAGAGGCAGGAGGATTTCTGTGAGACACATGTCAGGCTGGTGAGTTCCAGGCTAGCTGGAGTTCCAGGGAGACCCTGTCTCAAAAAACCAAACCAAACTATAACATAAACAGATAAAGCAGTTTTCCTATTACTCTGAATTTTATTCTTTAAAAACTTACAACGTGCTCAAGAGGTTACATACACATACACAGCACAATGGCATACAGCCTCAGAAACGCACCACATTCAAAAGAACAATTTAAAAAGAAGCATCTGGGATTATAGAGCAAAGACTGTTCCCTCGGATTCATAACATACATCAAAAGGCTGAAATGGAACTTCACATTCATTCATGGTTATCAAGATGTTGTAACAGGAAAGACCAAGATGAGTACTGCTGTTCCTGGAAACTAAATAGCTGTTGGGGATGAACCCTCATTCTCAGTGTCTTTACCACAGCTTAGACTAGGTCACAGGTGGGAGCAACAAAGGAACAAAATCAAGAAGGCACTCTTTTCTGTTTTAGCTTTTCAACAGAGAGCCATCCTGCCTCCCAGTAATATTCAAATTGTGGAAAGTGTGCCAATACGGGATGGAACTCAGGTGGAGGGTAGCCCAGGATGACTGTCCTCACCTGTGTCTCCTCTCTGTGGCTTCTAGTTACTGGAGGGGAGTGCTCCCTTATGTGCCCTCTGCTCCTCCAACTAGCGTGCTGGCCTACGGATCTGTGACTTATCTTACATATCAAAATACAAAACTGAACTTTCAGAAACCTTAAGATATGCTTTAAAAATGTGTACCCCGCCCCCAAATATTAGTGTTAGGCTAAAACAAGAGCTCATATCTGAAAAGGTACTGCTAGAAGTAGGTTTATACAATGTACATATGTGTTCTTTCTACACCTAAGCTTAGACATATATAAAAATAAGTGGTAAACCTGTGTCCTTGTGTTCATTTTGTTGAACTTTTAATTTACTCTTTGAGTGTTTTGCTGCACCTGGTATATGCACATGAACATCCCACTTCATTGCTGAAGCAATGGGCTTTCAAAAAATAACTTTTCCAGTCACATAAGTCTCAGAGATGGGATTTTAAAACAGGTATGTATAATACAGTAAAGACTTATTTTTTTTCTTAACATTCCTTAATATGGTTAATTCCTTGGATAATATGCATAAATTTATCACTTGGTAAAAACAGAGGTATACTTTTTTATATATAATAAATAT
>NW_008345000.1:2341485-2355326 GCF_000622305.1 Nannospalax galili
AAGGCATAAATAAATGACTAGTAAACTACAGGTTAGGATTATCAACCTAGGAAATTATTTTTCTACATAATTAAAATATTTGGTACTGAAATTATCACTGTAACTTAGGAAAATAATTTCACATTCTATAAACTTCTGGTGTTTAGTAATGGCCCTAGCTGGTCTCTTTATACTCTAGATGGAAAGAATACTTCCAACTATGTTCCAACGAGTGTTACCTCCAAGCCTTTTATATAGCAGGCACTGTGCTAATATAGTAAAATGTCCAAGAGCAAAGTATAACATCCCCCAAGATCTTGTCTGATTATAACCATCAAACTAAGACAAAAGATGCTATCAAACTAATTTTAATTTTATTCTCCTATTGACTTATGATCTATACTGCTGAGCAGTCTAATTATTGCTTAAGTCAATCTGAATTGGCAACTTATCTAGAATTAAACATTCTGGGGTTGGGGATTTAGCTCAGTGGTAAAGCACTTGCTTAGCAAGCACAAGGCCCTGGGCTCGGTCCTCAGCTCCAAAGTAAAAAAGAACAAACAAACAAGGCCACTAGAATTAAACATTCTTTGCTGAAAGCATGGTGTCATGATTTAAAGACTTGTACTCTGGGTATTTTACTGTATCAAGTATTTTCAAATTATTAAGATAGTGATTTTATAACAGTGTCTTTGGCTACTTTTACAGTAAGTAAAATTTATAAACCTGTCACTGCTTTTTATCAAACATTTAAAGTTCTTCTGTACTTTTAAACTTATATGAAAATATTTTAGGAATTTTAAATATTGAATTTCTAATGAGAATGTAAATTATAGTTACTTAAGTTTTTTTAAACATTATTTTGGATTTAAAAAGTGTGTGTGTGTGTGTGTGTGTGTGTGTGTAGAACTGTGTTTTGACTGCACGTATGTATGTGCCTAGTGTCTGCAGAGACCCGAAGAGGGCACTGCTTCGCCTGGACTGGAGTTACAGGTGTCTGTGAGGTGCCATGTGGGTGCAGGGAGCCAAACCTGAGTCCTCTGCAAGAGCAGCCTGTATTCTTACCAGCAGACGTCTAGGTGGTCAGAGAATATTAACTTTTCTGGTACAAAGTAAAAGACCCTGGATCATAAGCAAACTAGCTTTGACACTGAAATGTTTGATAAGAATAAGTTTGGGAACCTCCACATTCCTAGTTTCACCTTTAATGACGAAATCTTAAATATTAACGCAGTATAGACCATGCTTATTGCAAAGGGAAATATTTTCATCTTCGGCAGTATTAACTAGAGACCTATGGTGAACTTCATACTTCAGAAAACTGGTACTCAAAATGTCTTTTATAGCTCAGAACCATTTTCTCAAACAAAATATTAATTGAAACCAATCAACATTGCACTTAATGATAAAAAAATGAGGATAAAGGATGAGGATCTACACTTTCCTCTCAGAGATGTGAAGACATTGAGTCATCTCTTCCATCTTCCTAAGAATGAAGCTGAGTGAGGGTTTGAGGACTTGGTGGTGAGCACTTCCCTAACAAGTACAAGGCCCTGGGTTTGAGGAAAGAAAGTTGGGGAGAGGGAGCTGGGGGGGGGGGAGACCAAGAGAGAGAGACCGAGACAGAGAGAGACAGGGAAAGAGAGACTGAGAGAGAACAAAATTGAAGAACTCGTCCTATATTCATCAGAAAACTGAAGCCACAGGGCAAATAGCCACCCTGAACGCTAGAGCAATGAGAACACTGGTCAGGCAGACTACTGACCCAATGACCCATGGAAGCAATAAATAGCAACTGATGTCTATGCAAGCCTAGTATGGAACACCTTGAAAATTTAAGCTATGAGACAGAGCCACACTTAGGATCTTTGCTTTCAGACTCTTGCACCAGCTTCTCTCAGGTAAAGTGGAGCACTGTAGTTTCTAGGGGTGGAAGGAGGAAGCAACGATTTAAAGATATACCCAGAGGGTTCTTCTCTCCTAGATAAAGGCCTACTCTCAAGGCAATCTCCCTTATCAGGGCCTTACTTGACCTAAGAGAAGCACAATTAGAAAACTTGATGCCCTCTGCTGGGCAGGCCTGTTGGCACACACCTTTAACCACAGCAGAGGCAGAGGCAGGTGGATCTCTGTGAAATTCGAGGCTAGCCTGGTCTACACAGCAAGTTCCAGGTCAGCTGGGGCTACATACAGGGAGACCCTGTCTCAAAATACCAATAAACAAAAACAACCCACCTGCCAAAAAAAAAAAAAAAAAAAACCACCAGAAAACTTGATGCCCCCAGGACATCTTGGGTAAGTCCCCTTCAACCTCATGCTGGAGGCTGAACCTAGGGCCTGGGATGTGATACTCAAGCACTCTACAAATGCTATATTCCTAGCCTCTCCCTTACACATCTAGGTCCACATAGTAGGGGGAAAAGCTGATAATTTTTTTTTTTTAAAGTCACAGGCTTTAGTCGTTTTTTTTGTTTGTTTTTTTGTTTGTTTGTTTTTTTTTTTTTTGGGGGGGGGGGTTTTTTTTTTTTTTGGGGGGGGGGGTTTTTTTTTTTTTTGGGGGGGGGGGTTTTTTTTTTTTTTGGGGGGGGGGGTTTTTTTTTTTTTTGGGGGGGGGGGTTTTTTTTTTTTTTGGGGGGGGGGGTTTTTTTTTTTTTTGGGGGGGGGGGTTTTTTTTTTTTTTGGTCTTTTTGAGACAGGGTCTCCTTGCAGCCCCAGCTGTCCTGGAACTCACTATGTACACCGGGCTGGCCTTGAACTCACAGAGATCCGCCTGCCTCTGCCTCCAAAGTGCTGGGACTACAGGTGTGCGCCACCACGCCCAGCTTGAAGTCTCTTTTTAAAAAAAATATTTCCTTGTTTTCATCTTAAGTGTATGAATGCTTCTCCCTCATGCAAGTGCAAATGTGTGGGAATTGCCTGTGAAGGCCAGAAGAGGGCACTGGAGCCCCTGGAACTGGAGTTAGGGACAGCTGTTAGCCGCCATGTGCGTGCTGTGTTCTTAACCACTGAGCCACCTCTCCAGTCCCCGAAACCCCATGTTTTTAAGGTGAGAGTTAACTGTGTGATAATGGTACATGTCATCTGAACAGTATCTTCCACTGCAACAGGGCTCCAACAGGATAACAGTGAGCCAGATTGAGAAACCTATGAGACACAGGCTATCCTTAAAAGGAACGGCAGGCCAGTGAGATAGTTCAGTGAGCAAAGGCACTTGCCACCAAGCCTGAACATCTGCATCTGATTCCAGAACCCAAACAATGGACAGAACAGTCTTCCAAGTTGTCCTCTGACTTCCACATGTGCACTATCGTGTACGTACATACGTATGCACACACACACACACACACACACACACACACACACACACACACGTTAAAAATTGCTGAGACCTGCTCAGCCAGGACTGTGATTCCTAAGTTCTGACCCAAGCGGTCCCTTCACTGCAAAATTCCCAGTCTCTGGATCAGGCAGACAGACTTGCTCAGCCAGGACTCTGTAAATCAGATCAAGCTCAGTACCTCCTGACCTCATTTCTCTCATCCATCCCAACCTGTCCCCTGATGGCTTCTCTCACAGGCAGGCTCCAACTCACTCACCCAGGATGACTAGCTACCCCACTTCTCTCATCCCTGTCCCTGCTGGCCTCTCTCACAGGTGGGTTCCCATTCCTTGACCTTAAGTCCCAGAACTAACTTCCCAAACCAGATTAACCAATCACCTTAACACAGATCCCTAAGTCCTCACCCAGGCGGTCCCCTCACCACCAAATTCCCAGCCTCCAGATCAGGCAGACAGACCTGCTCAGTCAGGACTCTGACCAGTCTACCACCCAGCAAGAACCTGAAATACCCACAAATTTGTCTTCCATACCCAAATAAAAAGTAACTAAGCTACATAAACAATATTAACAGAACCAAAAGTAAACAAAGGCAGAGTAGAAGTTCCTGCTGAACACATAACCAACAAGAACATCCATATGCCCAGATGGCAATGCAAAAACACAAACAATATGAAAAACCAGGAAAATATGTCCCAAACAAAACCCACAAGTCCCACAGAAGTGCAGAACAAGGAGAACACCCTGTAGAATCCCAGGGCACAGAATTTAAAAGAATAATCACAAACATGAGCAAAGAACTTCAAGAAAACACAAGCTCAAAGAACTCAAAAGAGGAAAGGAATAAACTTTTGATGGAAGCTCAAGAATATACAAATATGTGGCTTAATGAAATATCAAAAACAAATCATAACTTGAAAAGCAAATTCACTAAACAGAAATAATGAAGAAAACCTAAATGGAAATGAACACGGGACTGAAAACCTCAATAAACCAAATGGAAACAACAGGAAAAAGTCTCATAAGCAGAATGAATGAAATGGAAAACAGAATATCAAGACTGGAAGATAAAGTTGAAGATCTGGACTCCTTAATCAAAGACTACGCAAAATTTAAAAAAACACAGGCATGGAATATTCAGGAAATGTGGGACAACATGAAATGACCAAATCTACGTATTATAGGCATACAGGAAGAAGAAGAAGAAGAAGAAAAAAAAATCAAACCAATGGCATTGAACAGATCTTCAATAGGATTATAAACAAAAACGTCCCTAAATTAAGGAGAGATATACCTATAGAGATTCAAGAAGCACAGAGAACACCATTAAGACATGATCAGAAGAGAAAACCACATTGTATATCATAGTAAAAACATTTAATGTACAGAACAAAGAGAGGGCACTGAAAGCTGCCAAAGAGAAACAAGTCACATATAAAGGAAACCCATCAGAGTTACAGCTGACTTTTCAATACAAACTATGAAAGCCAGAAGAGCCTGGAACAAAGTATTCCCAGTTCTAAACAACCATGGATGCCAACCCCAAATTCTTTATCCAGCAAAACTATCTATCAAGGTCGAAGGGGAACAGAAAATTTTCCATGACAAATAGGCTGAAAGAATTCATTTCTTCCAAACCAGCACTATGGAGAATATCTGAAGCTATACAAAGGTCCAAAGAAAGGAATGAGTATGTCCAAGAGGCTACAGAAATAAAATAAAGGTATAACAATGGAAACACAAACTAGGGCCACAAACACAAAGAAGTTAAAATGACAGTATACAATACACACCTTTCAAAAATAACACTAAATATCAATGGCCTCACTCCCCTGTCAAAGACACAGGCTGGTGCAATGGATCAAGAAAGAAAACCCATCTTTGTCTTTTTGTTGTCTTCAAGAAACTTATCTCACCTTCAAGGATAGACACTACCTTTGGGTGAAAGGATGGAAAAAATATTCCAAGAAAATGGCCCTAAGAAGCAAGCAGGTGTTGTAATGTTAATATCTGACAAAATAGACTTCAAATTAAAACTTGTCAGAAGAGATAAGGACGGTCACTTCATTATGATCAAAGGAAAAATTAACCAAGAAGATATCACAATCTGGAATATATATGCACCAAACTCTGGTGAACACAAACTCATAAAAACAACACTACGGGACTTTAAGACAAAGATTAACCTGAACTCAGTAGAAGTAGGGGACTTCAATACCCCACTGTCGCCATTAGACAAGTCAACTGGACAAAGAATAAACACGAAGACGTCTGAATCAAAAACCACTAAAGAATATACTTTCTATTCAACAGCTCAGGCAAGTTATTCTAAAATTGACCACATTCTAGGGCACAAAACAAATCTCAAAGAATACAAAAAAATTGAAATAATTCCATGGCTTCTATCAGACCACAGTGCAATAAAGCTTATAATCAACAACAAAAGAAGCTCTAGTAAATACATGAACTCATGGAGACTAAACAACACACTCCTGAATCATGAATAAGTGAAAGAAGAAATTAAGAAATAAAAGTGTTCCTGGAACAAAACACAACAAAACTTCTGGGACACCCTAAAACAGTCCTAAGAGGTAAGTCAGAAAGAGCACATGTAAATGACTTGACATTACAACTCAAGACTCTGAAAAGGCAAGAACAAAACAATCCCAAACCTAGTAGATGATAAGAAATAACAAAACTCAGAGCAGAAATTAATGAAACAGAAACAAAATAATACAAAACAAAAAAAAAAAATCAATGAATCTAAGAGCTGGTTCTTTGAAAGGTTAAACAAGATAGACAGACCCTTCGCCCAGTTAACCAAAAGAAAGAGCAAATCCAAATCAACAAAATCAGGGATGAAAGGGGAAACATCACAACAGACACACACACACACACACACACACACACACACACACACACACACAATCCAAAACATTATAAGGGAATACTTTAAAAATCTATACTCTAGGGGGCTGGAGAGATGGCTCAGCAGTTAAGAACACTGGCTGTTCTTGCAGAAGACCCAGGTTCGAATCCCAGCACTCACATGGCAGCTAACAGCTGTCCGTAACTCCAGTTCCAGGGGATCCGACAGCCTCTTCTGACCTCCATGGGCACTGCAGGACATGGGTGGTGTTACCCACATGCAGGCAATACACGCATACAGATAAAATTAAAAAAAATATATGAAAAAAATGTTTAAAAAAAAGAACTATACTCCATTAAATTTGAAAATCTAAAAGAAAAGAATGAATTCCTAAAATCATGGCCACCACCAAAGTTAAACCAAGAGGAGATCAACAACCTAAACAGACCCATAACAAATAAGGAAATCGATACAGTAACACAAAACCTCCCAATTAAAAAAAGTCCAGTCCCAGATGGATTCACAGCAGAATTCTACCAGACATTCAAAGAAAATCTACAACCAATACTGCTTAAATTATTCAAAAATATAGAAACAGAGGGAGAACTCCAAAATTCCTTCTAGAAGCCAGTATCACTCTAATACCAAAACTAGGTAAAGATACAACAAAAAAAGAAAACTATAGACCCAGTATAGATGCAAAGACACTCAATGAAATACTTGCAAACCGCATACAGACACACATCAAAAAGATCACCCACCATGATCAAGTCGGCTTTATCCCAGAGATGCAGGGATGGTTCAATATACGTTAAGTCAATACATGTCATAAATCATATAAATGGACTCAAAGACAAAAACCACATTGTCATCTCAGTAGATGCAGAAAAGACATTTGAAAAAATCCAACATGCATTTATGTTAAAAGTTCTAGAAGGAGTTCGTCTGGAGGGAACATTCCTAAGCTGTATACAACAACCCCCCAGCCAGTATCATTCTAAATGGAGAAAGACTGGAAGAATTCCCATTAGAATCAGGAACCAGACAGGGCTGTCCACTATCTCCACTCCTTTTCAATATACTGCTTGAAACCCTTGCTAGAGCAATAAGACAAGAGAAAGAAATTAAAGGAGTACTAATTGGAAAAGAAGAGGTCAAATTATCCTGCAGATGATATGATTATACACAAGAGATCCCAAAAACTCCACTAGAAAACTGTTAGAATTGATTAATGCTTTCAGTAAAGTGGCAGGATGCAAAATCAACTATACAGAAATCAGGAGCCTTTCTATATACCAATAACAAGCAATCAGAAAAAGCACTCAAGGAAACCCTCTCATTCTCAAGAGTCTTAAAAAAATAAAATATTTAGGAGTAAACCTAACCAAAGATATTAAAGATCTCTACAATGAAAATTTCAAAACTATAAAGAAAGAGAAAGAGAACACTAGGAGATGGAAAGATCTACCGTGCTCATCAGACTGGCCAAGATCAAGAGCATGAAAGACTCCAAATGCTGCAGAGGATGTGGAGAAAGAGGAACGTTCATTCACTGCTGGTGGAGGTGCGAACTTGTGCAACCAGTATGGAAAGTAGTGTAGACAACCCTCAAAAAACTAAAAATGAACCTACCATATGATTCAATGATACCACTCCTTGGCATATACCCATTGTACTGTAGAGATACCTGTACATCCATGTTTGTTGCTGCTCTCTTCACAGCAGCTAAGAAGTGGAAACAACCTAAATGTCCATTAACTGAGAAATGGTTAATGAAATTGTGGCACGTCTACTCAATGGAGTTCTACTCAGCAGTAAGAAAGATGAAATTATGAAATTTCCAGGTAAACAGATGGAGCTAGAGAGTGTTATACTGGGGCTGGAGAGATGACTCAGTGGTTAAGAACACTGGTTATTCTTGTAGAAGACCCGGGTTCGAATCCCAGCACCCACATGGCAGCTAACAACTGTCCGTAACTCCAGTCACAGGGGGTCCAGAAGCCAGGTAAAGGAAAAGAAACAACCTGAAAGGGGGATCGTAGGGAACAGATGTTACTTGAGGGAGGTGGAAAACGTGGGAGTAATCGGCAGGGAGGAGAGGAGGGAGGGACATGCAGGGACCATGGTGTGGGGGAGGGAGGGATGTCAGGGAAGGAAAGATGGTGGAGTTCGGAGGGATTGGGGGAGGGTGGGATAATGGGGGCACTGTGACTAGGGATGGAGGGAGGAGCAAAGCCAGATGGGAGAAAAAATTGTGGAGATGTGTGACTCTTAGGGGACAGGAAACCCAGAGGGAAAACTGATGCCCTAGAAACCCTGTGAGAAATGCACAGTGTCTGAACATTGATGCACATGTACACCTGGGAGCTGCTTGGTAGGAAACACAGTGGCAGACAGAAGAGACCTCCCTCAGAGTGACAAGCATGCCGTACAGCACTCATCAAAGAAGCTTCTTTTTCCAACAGATGGAGGCTACTGCAGAGTTGCACATCTGGTCAGGCACAGAGAACATAAGTCTGGGAGATGCCCAGCACTAGCTGACACATCTGCAGTTGCATCCTACAACCAAGACTCATGGAACATAGCAGAATAAGGGGTAGAGAGAGGGCTAATGCACCCCTCAACTCTCACCAGTGAAGCTTCCATGTACGTCAGAGTGCGATGCACACAGAAGGCCTCAATTGGTCAAGTTTTGGAGACTAAGAGCCTGTAGAATGTAGGATGGAAGTCCTATATGGAACCTCACCCACCCATGGCTCAGGGACCATTGCGGAAGAGGAGGTGGAAAGATTGTAAGAGCTAGGGCTGGTTCATGAACATATGAGGTGGAGGCTTCCAGACCAATGGAGGCTTGCACATGTGTGCCTGTGGCAGAGGTGGCCTGGAATGTGGGAACCATGTCAGTTCAATTAAACAAGGGCCCAAAGGGGAGGTGAGAAATGGGTGGTGGGCCGGCACTAGATTGAGAAGTATTTGAGACTGCTGCTGGGTGAGGGAAGAGTGTGACTTACATATGACCACTGGATGGGCTGACTGGACTCCAGTGGACACATTCATACTGAAGGACATTTGGGTAAAAACACCTGAATGAATAGGACTCAACATGTATGGCAGAGTGCAGAGGGTTTGGTGGGGGGATAGGCAGAGGCATGGATGGGGAGGAGGTGGGGATTTGAGTGGGAAATGTTGTATGAAAATTTAAAAGCTCAATAAAAGTAAAAACAAAAGAATAAAAAAAACGGGAAAAAATGCTCAGAAAACTAAAAAGTTGACATCTGATACCTACAGATAGAGCAAATATTAAATACGACTTATGTTAATTACTTTTCTATGGCTGCGATAAAACAGCAAAGCAACAAGTTTATTGGGCTTATGGCTCCATAGGGATAAGATCTACCATGGAGGTGGAAGGAGGCCTGGCAGACAGAGCTGGAGCAGAAAGCTGAGCACTCACATCTTCAAGCAGGCACAGGAAGCAGAGAGAGGGGAACTGGATGCTGGCAAGCTATGTACCCTCAAGCTTGCCCCTAGTGACATGCTTGGCTTCCACTGTTCAAGTCTGCAAATCCTTAATGGCCCTAATCTTATTGGAGAGAGTCAGCATGAAGGCACACCTTTAACCCCAGCCTGGGGAGGCAGAGGCAGGAGGTTCTCTGGAGGCCTAGTTAACACAGTGAGCTACAGGTAGGCTAGGGCTACTGGCAGAGCCAGTCTCAAAAAAACAACCAAAAACGACTCTCTTTCGGGACAGGCCTTAGCAACTACATTATAAGGCAGTGCTCCTTTTCTTTCCAAATGGTGTATTTGGTATTTCTTTCTGTCCTATGTGCTCTTTTTCATTGTACTGTTTAAGTCCTCTGAAACATCTTGAGCCTCTGCTAAAACAGCCCATTAAACTCTGCTTACAGTATTTAACCGCTTTTCTAGTACAAACTGTCAAAATCTTACATATTCCTCCAAACCCAACATGATCAGGTTATTCAGAGCAACACTCCACACTTAATACCAATTTCTGTATTAATTACTTTTCTGTGGCTGTGGTGAAACATCATGACCAAGGCAACTTATAGAAGGAAGAGTTGATTTGGTTTATGGTTCTAGAGGCATCAGAGTCCATCATGGCAGGAGGCAGCTGGAGAGCAGAGAGCTCTCATCTTGAAGTACACATAAGAAGCAAAGAGACAAAATGCAAGTGGGCACGCTATAGAGTCTCGAGCCCGTCCCTGGTGATATGCTTCCCCCAGCC
The DNA here is from genome assembly GCF_000622305.1 of Nannospalax galili. Taxonomy (NCBI): domain Eukaryota; kingdom Metazoa; phylum Chordata; class Mammalia; order Rodentia; family Spalacidae; genus Nannospalax; species Nannospalax galili. Next base: position 2,351,917 of record NW_008345000.1, read on the forward strand.
TGGCTGCACATCCTGAACCCTCCAGCAAACAGCACCACCACCTGGGGACAAGGGTTCAAGTACTTGGAGCCTATGGGATTTCCTCATTCAAATCACCATACCCCTAATTCCTAGTCAGATATGTGGATCCCCAGAATCCACAGAGCAACTAAGAATTGTCTGTAACTCTGGGCCCAAGGCCCAAGGAATCCAACGCCCTCTTCTGGATTCCCTGGGCATTACTGAATGCATGTATTGCACATACACACATGCAGGCAAAGCATTCATACACAAAATAAATTTTTTTTTTAATGAAAAAAGCTAGCTGAGCATCGGCCTATGTTCACTGCTGTCTCTGTCCTACTGGGGATACACCGTAAGTAACTACCTCAGGCTTCTCCTGTCTTGCTTTCCTTCCATGAAGGATTACACTTTTGAACTGTGAGCCAAAAAAAAAAAAAAAAAAAAAACCCTCTTCTTTTTGATGAGGAACAAAAAAAAAAAAAAAAAAAAAACCTTTCGCCCTTAAATTGTTTTTTTTTTTTTTTTTTTTTTTTTGTCGTTTTGAGAGAGGGTCTCCCTGTAGCCCCAGCTGTCCTGGAACTCACTATGTAGACCAGGCTGGCTTTGAACTTGCAGAGATCCTCCTGCCTCTGCCCCCGAAGTGCTGGGACTACACGTGTGCGCCACCAGGCCCAGGCCTGGCTTAAATTCCTTTTGTTATGGCATTTTATCACAGCAGCAGGAAAAGAAAGTAATAAGATAGCCTATAAAAAAACCAAAACCAAAACAGTATCTAGAGATAAAACACCACCCTTCAATGTGTTGAGCTGAAAGAAAACACAACTCCAAAATTTGAGAAACACAACAAAAAGCAGTTGGTTCCCGGAGTGCCATAGCACCAAATGCCTATTTTTAAATTTATTATTATTATTTTTTTACTTTTTGCTCTATACAGATTTTTTTATTATATATTTTTGGTTTTTCAGAAGAAGCACTTCATTACCGCTTTAACATACTGAATAACAGTTTCCAGATCAAAGATACATCTCTTTCAAAAGTGGCTATAAAATTTTTAGGTTCACTGTTGAATTAATACAGTTAAACAATACTGAACTCAGTATAAGCTCTCTAAGACATAAAATTGAATGAGTTTTTAACCTTTAAAAAAGATCTTCATTTCATTTTAAAATATATTGTTTCTTACAGAAAGACTCATTGTTTTTGCTAATCTACAAATTAAGCTTCCATTCTAAGAAACTAGGGAAAAAACAAAAACAAATAGAAGAAATAAAAACCAGAGTCATTATCAGTGAAATTGAATAAAGGTCATTGTAAAAGTTCATTCTTTGCAAAGATCAATAAAATAGCCAACCTAAGGTGGGGTGGCGGGGAGGAGCAGAGACGATAGAAGAAATGAAGACCAGGCCATCACTACTGGATCCATGGACAAGAGGAGGGCCAGTGAGATGTTCAGTGGGCAAGGGTGCTTGTTGTCAAGGCTCATGACCTCATTTCCATCCCTTGAACTTATATGGTAGAAGGAAAGAACCAACTCCTGTGATCTGCACTGTGATCACCACATGCGCTCCATGGCACGTGTGTGCACATGCACACAAAGAAATAAATAAAAGTAATTTAAATATCAAAGAGTACAACAAAGGGGTATTATGAATATTTCTGTTTTCAAAATTTGACAGAAGAAACAGCCTGAGCTACCAGAAGCAACTGAATTAATGACCTTCAAAACAAAAAGCGTCAGGACCAGTTAGTTTCACTAGTGAATTCTACCAAACATTTAAGAAAGGAATGGTACCAATCACTATAACCCCTTCAAACAACAGAGGTCAGGGGACTGCTTCCAACCTAGTTCTATGATGACAGCATTACCAGTATCAAAACCAGACAAAGTCATTAGAAGAAAACTAGTCTACTAAGAATATCTTTGTCCAGGTGTGGTGCTGCACGCCTGTGATCCCAGCACTCAGGAGGCAGAGGCAGGTGGATCTCTGTGAGTTCAAGGCCACCCTGGTCTACAAAGTGAGTTCCAGGACAGCTGGGGCTACAGGAGACCCTGTCTTAGAAAGACTAAAAAAACAAAGACAAACAAACAAAAAACCCCCAATATCCTTGTCCAAAGTACCAGCAAATAATATTAAAGAATGGATAAAAACTGTGTATCATGACTAAATGGGATTTATTCCAGGTACAAAGCCTAACAGCCTTAATGGATATAAGCCATCATTATCCATAGGCTAAAAGTGAAAAATCTTATGGTCATATCAGTAGAGGTAGAAAAATACTTGACAAAAATCTCAAACCTGTTCATGATAAAAACTCTCAGCAAACAACCCAAATAAAAGTGGACTAGCGATCTAAAGACTACGCCAAACCAACCATTATGGTCATCTTTTGGGATGCTATTATACAGAATTTTTACGAGAAATATAATTTTACATTAAGATAATTATGATATGAATGTGTGGTATTGTTTTAATCTTGATTAGATGAAACCAGTATGAATAATCTGGACAGTGTTGACACCAAAACACTCACTGTGACCCTTACTTTATAGCAGTAACTATTTTTATGGTATGAGAAAAATAGCTATTATTCTGAATTACAGGAAGTTACTGAGACACTTAAGACTACACTACTGACATACAGAAAAATTCCAAGAAATAAGAGATGGAAATACAAATTATAAAACTACTTAAATTCTAGAAGAAAACTGAGATAGCTCAAACATGAGAACCTGAGTTCAAACCCCAGAACCCACATTATTTTTAAAGAATATTTTAGTAATTATTCTAACTTTATGTGTATGAATATATTGCCTGCATGCATGTAAGTTCACCCATGTCATGCAATGCTCATGGAGGTCAGAAGAGGGTGTTGATTCCCTGGAACTTGAGTTACAGAGAGTTGTTAGCCGCCATGTGGGTGCTAGGAACTGAACACAGGTCCTCTGCAAGGGCACTCAGTGCTCTTAACTGCTGAGCCTTCTCTCCAGCACCCCCCCCCATACACATAACTTTTAAAAGCATGGCCGAGTGGTATGTATGCACTTGTAATCCAGCAAGGAGGAGGCAGAGGTGGGTGGATCCCTGGGGCTTGCATACTCAGCAAGGTCTAAGACAGAGCAAATGTCTGACTCAAAAGTAGACTGATGGCACCCGAGGAATGACACCTGAGCGCCCTCAGCACACACACACACACAAATAAAAACTTTATTCATGACCTAAAAAAGCAACAGAAAATGGCAAAATAAAGAATACAAATGATATACTGGCAAAAGTCTTTTCAATTTATACTGCAAGAGATGAAATGTTCATGCATGTCAATATCTAAAGAGGTTCATAAAAAAAATGAAAACATAAAAAAATGACTAGAGTGGCCCAGCATGTAGGAGTGACTGATGAGCATGTACG
>NW_008345000.1:2358141-2396027 GCF_000622305.1 Nannospalax galili
AAATTTGAACCCGGGTCTTCTGCAAGAACAACCGGTGTTCTTAACCACTGAGCCATCTCTCCAGCCCCTATTTCATAATTTTTCTCTGTAGTCCCCAAAGATTTCTAGTGCATCTACTGAAAAGTTCAAAACCAGTAAGCAGCTCTAGTGTTGGGGTGCCCCTAGCATTCCTATGTAGAACCTAAATCACCAGTCACATGCTAAGGATAGCTGGAGGCTGGAGATTTGGGAGATGATTGGTCATTCTTCATTTTTCTTGATGAGTAGGTTATCAGAGGAGTGACTGTTACAAAGGTGAGCTCTCTCTGATTAGCTTACTATATCACTGCAATGCCCTGTGCAATCTGGGATGCTGCAGACTACACACCAGGAAGAATGTTCTCACCACATGCAGCCTGTTGAACTTGGGCTTTTCAGCTTTCTGCATCACAAAAAATTTCTTTATATATTACCCAGTTTGTGGTATTCAGTTATAACAACAAAAATGGATTAAGACACCAACTTAAAAGCAATGGTGCCTACCACATTCTGCATTAAAGGAACAAGAAGCAGAAGAACTGGTGTGCTGCTACACAAGTGTAATTCTAGCACTCCGGGGGCTGAGGGCAGGAGGGTCAAGAATTCAAGGCCATCCTTGGCTATGAAGTGAATTCAAGAACAGCACAGGACACATGAGATGCTGTCTCAGGAAAAGAGAAAAAAAAAAACAAAGAAATCAGAGATCCTTGGAAAAATGGTTGATTTTAGTTATGGGGCAAGAAATATACAAGATAAATGTATAATAAGTATCTTGTCTAACAGAAAGCAAAGAAATCATCAAATACTTAACATCATAAGCAAAGGACCTGGGGACTGGCTTCAATAGGGTTTCAATTGCAAAAGTAACTGCAACAGACTGAAATACCTCAAAATGCATTTGCTCTCTCAGTTCACAATGGTAATGTAAAAAACAAGGAACTCTAATCATCAGTCACCTTCGCAGAATGTTAGTGTTACTAATGTTACTAGTAACGTTGGTGAATGAGAAAAATAAGCATCTAATTTATTTTCCTCTAGGAACTCTCAGAGAAATGAAATAGTTGATTTAAAATAAGAGGGGGGGACTTTTTTATAATTTACAACACTCCTTAGGAAAGCAATATTCTAGACAAAGATGCTCAGTATTTGTCCCCCACAAAGGAGGACATATATTTCTCTAGGTGGAAGAACGTAATAGTGTTTCTAAAGTGGTCTTTATTAGAGGGAGCCTGTACTTGGAGCACAAACTACACCAACTCATAGTGATGGCCAGCACTGCAGAAGACACTTAAGGGAAGTCTAAAGACGAAGAAGGAAGCCCATCGCCACCATGCAAGTATAGAAAGGAGAAATTTCATAAGGACAGATGAAGAGCAGGAAACTAGGAAAACATCAGTAATGTCCAATTCAGTTAAACAGGGACTCCTTTAAAGAGAATAGCAAAAAAAAAAAAGAACAATTAGAAAATGACTGAGAACACACACACACACACACACACACACACACACACACACGACACTAACAATGACAAAAGCAAAACAGAAGCTCCAAGCATGAAGCTTCTGAGACTGAAAGGCAGTCTGGAAAGAAGACGGCCAGTTGCAGCCGTGCGCTGCTTACCTGACTGAGACGCATGCCCATCCAGGTGGAGTGATAATTGCTTCCTTTTTTCTTTTTGAAGGGACACCTGGTGTGTCACAGTTTGTTTCATAGGTGGTGCTCAGACCAACAGGAAGAATTTTGCATGTGTCTGTTTCTCTCACCTGCTGCCTCTACCACGGATATTTCTGAGTGTTTGAAAATACAATTTTTCACAGGAAAAAAAAGACAAATTGTTCCTGCAGACCTACAAATTCCTCCTGAATCTGATAGATATGGCTATGGGAAGAGGATTGGGAAAGAAAAGGCTACCACAGGGGAACATGAAGCAAGAAGGAAGGGCGTGGGTCAGTGGACACCCAAAAGGTGTATTCCTAGCCCATGTTTTCCCCAAGGCTGCTGCCCCTGATAACCAACGACTTCCTGTGTCACTGGTCTGGGAGTACTGGGGTCTGATAGCTCAGCAGAACCATCTTGTGAATGAAGTGGCAGAATAGAGAGAGAGGAGCTCAGTGTAAGATGAGGGATGAGGCCTCTGGATAATAATGCTAAATACAAATGGTTTGTTATTCTCCAATGAAGAGACACAGACTAGCTGACTGAATTACAAACAAGATTCAAGTATTTATTGTATCCAAGAAGCACACTTCACTGACAAGGAAATACACAGAATGAAAATGAAAGGATGGAAGCTTTACTAAGCACACCAAAGTGAAAACAAGCTTGTATAGCTATTGTTTTGTCTGATGAAGACTCTGAACTGAAATCAAAGGAGACAAAGAAGGCCACTATGTATTAATAAAGGGAACAATCTACAAGTAAGATCACTGATTCTCACTCTATAAACATCAGTTAAAAATGGATCAAAGACAATCAAGATGGTAATGTAAGACCCAAAACTTTGCCAGAGAAGAATAAGCAGAAAATATCTCCAGATAGAAGCATACACAAGGACTTCTTGAAAAGGACTCCAATAGCTCAGGAGATTACTGCAGGAACTGACCAACTGGAGTATATGAAAGCTGATTTAGCACAGCAAATGAAAGACTCTTCAGCATGAAGAGACAAGCCACAGAACGGCAGAGAATCACTGCCCACTATAAACCTCACAGGGGATTAAACTCTAGTATATATAAAGAACTTAAACAAAACCGATCAGCCAATGGACTAATGAATGAAATAAACAATTCACAAGGGAAGAAATACAAATGGTCAGTAAATATCTAGTCTTCAGGAAAATGTGTCCCACTCAAAACGGCTGTCACCAAGAAAACAGATGTTGGGTGGGGAGCCTGGTCCAGCACTGAGGGGCATGTGGGATCAGCTGAGATGCCCACCACAATATGAATAAAGAAAATCTCTCTTTCTTATATAAAAAAATGTCATAAGAAACACATTATTTATAAATTTATTAAAAAAGCTTAATAAAAGTAACATTGAATCAATCAGCAAAAAACTTTTTAAAACAATTTTTTAAAAACAATTTTGCTTGTGTATGCAAATGACATGCATGCATGTCACAGCACACATGTGAAGGTAAGAGAGCAACTTATGAGTCTGCTCTCATTCCACAAGGGAAGAGGCTCAAACGCAGGCCGTCAGGCTTAGGTGGCTAGCACACTCAGTCATCTAGCCAGCCCCAGACTGTAACCTTCTACAGAACAAACTACCTGCTTTTGTTATTTTTTGTGAAATAATTTAGGTAGATAGAGACATAATGTCCAGTTTAAATGACACTTGACTTCTCAACTGGGGCCATACATATTTGAACCATGAATCCCGAATCAACTTCCAAATAAAGCAAACGCCACTAGGGAATGTAAACACCGCATTGGATATCTGACAACTTCTTAATACCTAAGGGAGTTAGTGACATTTTCTATAGGCACGTGGTGGTAATACGGTGGGTGTCTATGTTAAGAATGGGGACTCTCCAGGCGTGGTGGCGCACGCCTTTAATCCCAGCACTCGGGCAGCAGAGACAGGTGGATCTCTGCAAGTTCGAGGCCAGCCTGGTCTACAAAGTGAGTTTCAGGACAGCTGTGGCTACAGGGAGACCCTGTCTCAAAAAGACCCTGCCTCCTCCCCCCAAAAAAAGAAAAAGAAAAAAAAGTGGGGAGTCAATTTCTTAGAGTTAAAAGACGTAATGGTTAGTTTAGTTTAGTTGTCAATTGATACAACCTAGAATCACTTGGCAAGAAGAGACTATCAATGAGGGATTGTTTAGATCAGTCTGGCATGTGTGCACGTCTGTGAGGGATTATCTTGATTGTCTAAGTGAAGTGGGAAGACTCAGCCTGAAACTACAAGGCATCACTCCTTGGGACTGGATCTTGGACAGTAACAGAAAGTGATATGAGTACTAAGCATGAATGCATTTGTTTCTCTTTGCTCTTGACTCTGGATGTAACTGTATGTGACCAGCTGCTTCTGCTCCTGCTGCTGTGGCTCACTGGCAATGACGCATTATTACCTGGAACTGTAATCTAAAGCCATGTGTGGTGGCAAACGTAGGGGGCAGGAAGGAGGTGGATCACTTTGCCTTCAAGGCAAGCCTGGTCTACACAGCAAGTTCCAGACCATCCAGGGCTACACAGCGAGACCCTATCTTCAAAATAAGTAAAATATAATAAACCCATTCTCCCCTAAGTTGCTTTTTAAAACTTTAAAGCTTTTTTAAAAATATTTTTTAAATTTATTTATTTTTTAATTTTACGTGTATGAGTATATTGCCTGTATGTATGTGAATGCACCCGTGTTGTGCAGCGCCACAGAGGTCAGAAGAGGGCTTCGGATTTCCCTGGAACTGGAGTGAAGGACAGTTCGTAGCTGCCATGTGGGTGCTGGGAACCGAACCCAGGTTCTCTGCAAGAACAGTCAGTGATTCTAACCACTGAGCCATCTCTCCAGCCCCCAAAACTTATTTTTATTTATGTGTAGGAGTATTTTGCCTGCATGTATAAGTGCACCACATGCATGCAATGTCCACAGAGGCCAGAAGAGGATGTTAGATGCCCTGAAACAGAAGTTAAGAACATTTGTTAGCTACCAGGTGGGTGCTTGGGAGCCCAATCCGGGTCAACTGCAAGGACAGCCAGTAGCCATCTCTACAGGCCCCCAAAGTTACTTGTCAGGATATTTTATCACAGTAACAAAAATGAAACTAAAATACACATTTAAGGGTTAAAAATCAACTTAGTGACGTGATGATATAAGGAGTAACAGTGAGAAGAACCCATAGTCTAGAGAGATAGAGAACTCTTAAAAGGCCATGTGGAGTGTGTGGTCCTGCCACACAGATCAAATGTTGACTAAAAGTCACTTTCATTTCCATAAAAGGAAGAGAGTATACAGTCAAGTACTTCAACTGTAAATACCAGGCAATTTACAATAATGAATGAGTGAAATAAATAATTTTAGATCTAAATGGTGGAAAGAAAGTGGTAATATTTTTTATGATGTATTATTAAAGAAATCTGAACTTAACCACTTAGTGAACAATGTCTATGACATAAAATTTTTCATTTGGAATTGAAACTGAATCTTTAAAGTAAAAGCTCTCATTTTTTTTCATGTTCTTAGTGTCCTGAACTTCTCAGTTTGCCAGGCATGCATTTGTTAGTCTGACTAGATTATTTTTGGCATTGGCAAACTCCATCTCATTCTTCAAGACTCAATTTAAATGTAATGTCTATAGTGAAACATTCCCAACAATTCCAGAGTTACACTGTCTACTCTGCCACCAACAGCACTATGAACATTTTATTTCACAGCACCCATTAAAACTATAATTTATTTGTTTTGGGGTCTGTAATCCCCAAAGGTGAGGACTGATTTTTGTACTTGTAGCTCTTAGCACATAAACCCTAGAAAATACTTGATAAATATTTGCAGACTCAGGCTGAACTTATTAACACCAGTATTTAATTATGTAACATAGATCCTATTAACCAAATGGTAAATGGTGCTCCATAAATAGGCTCATTAACTCCTCTAGAATTTATTTTAACACATTCTAAGAACTTCATCTACATCATTTATTCTAATTTTTTGGGGGGAGGGTGTCTTTTTTTTTTGGAAACAGGGTGTCCCTGTAGCCCCAGATGGCCTGGAACTCACTATGTAGACCAGGCTGGCCTGGAACTCACAGAGATCCACCTGCCTCTGCCTCCCAAGTGCTGGGACTTCAGGCGTGTGCCACCACGCCTGGCTATTCTAACTTTTTAAAATATCCAACAAATAGTTTCAATAGACTACCTACTCTGTCAGCTACTATTTACTAGAAAACCAAAAAAATTTCAAAACAGTAAAATCGAGACCAGTAAGTTTCAGATTAACTTAAAACATACATTAAAATAATAAATAGTATACTTGCTTTGCATGTACAAAACCCTAGGTTCCATTTCTAACACAGCAAGGAGAGAAAGACAAAGACACAAATGGTCAGTTCCAATAAATAAAAGAAAGAGACAATCTAAAGAACTTCTCTGAGATTTTACATTATGATCAAGTACACATACATGTACTATATACACATAAGTGGAGATAATACTTACCATTATTAACATGAAAGATATATATTTTATTTTATTTTTTCATTGAAAAGAAAAACAATAACAAAGACCACTGGTCAAGGTGCACTAAAATGATTTCATGTCTCAATGTTTTGTTGAGATCTCAAATTTGATAACTGGTCTACAGAAATCTTGTATGATATTAATAATCACTAGGTTATGTAAATAGTCTGGAATTTTATCAAAACCTGTACATGAAGTTAACAATGAAATACAATCATCTCCAATAAATAGGAATAGTTAATAAAACTTTACAAGATAGGGAAATAGAATCATTGCTAAGAAATGAAAACTGCCTATTAAAATAAGTGCCCAAAGCTTATAGCTCTTCAGTGACTCAAGGTAAAGGTTGTTGGCTGAGCAAAGAAACACTTTTATTTCAACCAACACTTTGAAGTTTTCCTATAAGTCCAAGAATGTTTTAATTAAAGAAGTTTATATCTAGCACTTGTATAACATGTATAAAGCCCTATATTCAATGCCTAGCACCACAAAAGAAAAAAAAAGTTCAGTTCTGGGGCTAGGGACACGGCTCAGGGGGGATAAAGTGCTTGACATGAAAGCATGAGGAGCCACTTTTGGATCCCCAAAATCCTCTTACAATGCTAGATGCAATAGCCTGCATTTGTAACATCGGCACTGGGGAGACAGGCAGATCCTGGGGGCTCTCTAGCCAGCCAGTCTAGCTGAAATAGTGAGTTCCTGGTCCAGTGAGACTCCATCTCAAAACAATAAGGTGGAGAAACACAGAGGAAGACACCTGATATCAACCTCTGTGCACCACACTTGCATACGTGAGAGAGTGCAGGTGCACACATGCATATATCATACATATGTACAACAGACCAAAAAATACACACAGACACACACAAAGAAGGTTCAGTTCTACTTGCTGGTTCATCTTAGTTACTAAATTTTGAAATGGTATGGTTTTAAAAAAATAATTTTCAATATTAACCAAGTTTCAAAATCATGCATTTTCTAATGGATTATTACTCTAAGCCTCTACTACACAGAAATTCCACACTCACTAAGTTATGTTACTTTAAAAAACAATTTCTTCTTCGCAGTCAACGCCATAACCAAATTTGGTTTCTTTTGATTTTTTTGCAATAGATCTTACACTGTAGCCCAGGCTGGCCTCAAACTCACCACAATTCTACTGCCTTAGTTCATTGAGTGCTGGGCTTACAAGCCATGAGCCACTATATTTAGCTTTAGAACAAGATTCTTAACTGATTAAAAATTAAGGCTGAGACACATTCCCTACAACATACCATTAAGCAATAAAGTTCTTTCAACCATTTATGGATATAATTTGTAAGCATAGAGAACCACTAATTCCATACTATAACTTGCAACATAAAAGGTTTTTGATTAAAAAGTTAGTGGTTTCAGAAAAGGAATTTTCCTAAAGTATATATGACAGAAATTGCAATATGAAAATATTCTAAAACAAAGAACACCTTTTTTATATTAAAAAAACAAATGAAACGACAACAACAAGAAGCCGCCATTTACTTTTTACAAGACCGCCACAGACACATGAAGTCCTGCCCAGGCTTCCTCACTGGATCTGCCTGCTGACTGGATGCACTGAGTGGAGAGGGCTGAGGACTGTTAGGCTGGCCCTGTACTTGCACAGCTGGTGAAGGTGGCACAGGAGTGTTCTGTAGAAAAGCACAAACAGAGTTTGTGACGTGACAGTGGAATATAGTATAGTACAATCTTATAAGTTCACTTATAACAGTTATATATTTCTAACACAAAATTCACATTTCCTAATTTTAAGTTAATGACTATATTTAAGAAGGTGATTTTTATGAAACATTTTAAAGAAGTATGCTTCTTTTCAAATGTAACCACAGAAGCAAGATTATACACTGCTGTTATCCCTTGGTACCTGTGGGAGCTCGGTTCTAAGATCCCCACAGATACTGGGATATACAGATGCTATACAAAATGTCAGAGTACTTGTATATAACTGTTACTCCCAGGCTATATACAATACTTCAAACAATGTAAATACATAATACAAATAGCTATTGTACTGTATTGTTGAGGGTACAATGACAGGAAATAAAGCACATGTACATGTTTAGTACAGAACATTTTTTTTCTAATATTTTTCAGTTGACTAAATTCATGGATGTGGAAGTGACAGATATGAACGGTAGACTTTATTCTTCAAACTAAGATTTTTTAGGAAGAAGAAATCCAATTATAGGTTTAGAAGAAAATAAAGCCATTTGATTTACTTGTGTCAACCCCAAGAATAGATCAGCTGTAAACGATTACTTCCTTGAACAGTTCTTTTCTTTTAGATTTTCTAAGTAATATGAATTAAAGCAAAACAAACTTTAGGTGACAGTCAATAATGATTAGCATAACCATATAAGACAAAAATCAGGAATAGTAAAAATTTGCCAGTAAAATATCTAACAATTTAGTCTTTGAGGTTGTTCAGTTATAGTTTGCCTCCCTGAAGTGCAGGGGATCCAATTCAGGATATTCCCCACACTAGGCAAGTACTCCAACACTGAGTTACAACCACAACCCTTGTTTTTTTTTTTACAGCTTGATGGTAATATTATTCTAATTGCAGGCACAAACTCAACTAAAGGCCATGTGATATTCTATATCTCATCCCCTTTTCCCTGAAAACCCTAGTAAATATAATGTATTTTAAAATAACTTTAGGTAATACATTTTCTTGAAATGTCATAAAAGAAAATATTGAGTTGCTTATAGAAACACTAGCATATCATTTTCATGAATTGTTGAAAGGTAATAAACTAAAAATTAGGTAAGACATTAACTATGTTTGTTCATTTATAGGTAACACTGGACACAGGATGGCAAATACTAAAAGCACTGAGACACCGAGATTAAAAAGTTGAAACAAAAACACACAGGGTTGCAACACTGTAACATGCAAATGAAAGGAAAAGAGCTGCAAAGTCCTACCAGAATGAACAGGCAAGAACTTGTGAATTCTGGGGCTGAGGGTGTAGCTCAGTTGGGAGAGTGCTTGCCTAGCATGCAGGAACCCTGGGTTAGATCCCCAGCACTGCCTAAATCAGGTGTAGAAGTATGCTCCCCTGCAGAGCTGTCTTCCCTATGCTAGGCAAGTGGTCTACCACTGCAGCACTTGTTTTTAACTACTACCTTCTCTGATTCTGGGTTTTGTAGGTATAGGTAATATAACATGACACACAGATGAAAGTCTATGTGGAGTGCCTAGGTCTAGATACTTAATCAGCAGCAACTATTACTGTTGTTCTAACAGGAAAACCCAGAAAGGAAACAAAATGTTGGAGGAAAGATAAGAGTCCAGTTTGAAAAGAGGGAAAGAAGGACCAACTACAAATGCCTATCAACAAAAAGCACTAGAAACACAGTTTATCCCCCATCTCCCATGGTGAGGAGGCACATAAGAATGTGCGTGTGGGTTGAGGAGAGAAGACAAAGAAAGGAGAGCAAGATGGCCTTAGTGCTGTGTGCATAAAAATGATGGACAGACAATTTTAACAATTGAGAAGAGGATCAATTCTAGTCAAATATGAATCTGAAGAGTAAGAAACTACAAATATGCCAGAATTCCAATTAAAGGATGCATCTCTCAAGGTTATTAAATTTCCTCTGACTGAAACTTCTGCTTCCAAACCCTATTACATTTAAACTAGGAACATTACTGTCTATCCTGTCCCATCTTAGCAAATCAGGCTTATTTTATAAGGACCAATAAACTTTGATCTTAATGATAACTGTGAAAGTCCTATTGCTCCCAACAATTGAACAACAATAAATTATGTGGCATTTTAATCTCTGTGTTAAGGAACATGACAGGGATGACTCAAGTTAATCTGAACTGTGAAATTAAGAATGAACAAAAGACGTACTGATCGAATGAACAATGCAGAAAATCTTAGGATTCTAATGCAAAAGAAACAAATGCATAAAACATTTTTAAAGACAACCTTCTGTGGGGGTATAATTTGGTACTCTAATTTTATGTATTTGTTGCTAGAAAAATCAAAACTGAAATATACTGAGAAGGTAGTGGTTGTTATTTGCCATGGGGCACAGAGACTGGGAGAAGGGAACAGATGAAGCCTAAACAGCAAAATATTAATAATATTTAAAGGTAGATGATAAATAGAAAGGGGCTTGGGGGTGGAGAGGTAGCTCAGCAGTTAAGAGCACTGACTGCTCTTTCAGAGGACCTGGGTTCGATTTCTAGAACCCACATGGTGGCTAATAACTGTAACTCCAGCTGCAAGGAATCTGAAACCCTCTCCCAGCTGCCACGGTCATTGCAAGACACAGGTGTACTTCCATGTAAACAGGCAATACACTCATACACATAAAATTTTTTAACTTTTTTTTTTTAAAATACAAAGGGGCTTACTGGATCTGTTTTTACAAGATGAATTTTCTGAAGTTCTAAGTAAATTAGCATTTTAAGAATAAGGTCTTTGCATGAGAATGTAAAGTAGATTTCCTTGAGGAAGTTTCCTTCAACATCATTCCTGGTAAACTGTCAGAAGACTAGCTATAGTCACAACTCAAACAAATGTAAAAACGGGCTTAATTCAGTGCACTATTTTAAAGGAACAGTTCCTAAAGAATATTGTGTGTCATTCTTTACTGAGGAAAAACTAGCTGTTTTTTCAAATTATGCTTTTTAAAAAATCAAAGTGGAAGGGCTAGAGAGAAAGCTCAGCAGCGAAGAACACTGGCTGCTATTGCAGAGGACCCAGTTTCGCTTCCCAGCACCCACATGGCAGCTAATAAGCATCTATACTTCCAGTTCCAGGGGATCTGATGCCATTTTCTGACCTCTGCAGGGCATTGCATGACATGGGTGCACTTACATTCATGTAAAACAATTATAAAATACACTTAAAATAAAAATAATTCAAAAATATTTTTAAAAATCAAAGTGGAAAAGAGTAACTTCAATGATTAAATAGTAATGTTAAAATTAAACAAAGGAAAATAAAAAAAATTAAACAAAGGATGTAAAAACACTGTGATTTCTTTTGTAATATAAAATTAACTTAAAATGTTTATGAATATGGAAGTTTTATTCAGGAAGAATATTGCCCTTTAGTTAAGACAAACTATAGCTCTGCTTCCCCTTATCATCTATTCAAGAGAAAATTATAGCTAAAAATGCTAAAACCTTACTAATATTAAAGCTTAAAACCCCCCGAATAAAACTAACATTTAAAGATCTAGACTGAGTTATACTCAAGGCAGATAGGATGATCATTAGTACACTGGACACTGTGCCAATCAAGTGTATTCTAAAGAGTTAAGGAGGGATTTTTTTTTCAAAGGCTTTTAAGGAACAAGAATTAGACTTACTATAATAACATGCAAATAAGATTATACTCAGATGTCCAGTGTGGCAGCATGCTTATATCCCCATTCCTTAGGAGGCAGAGGAAGGAGGATTTTAAGGCCAGCCTGGGCTACAAAGCATGACAATCCTAAACCAAAGTAAGTGATTGCACTTAGCCTAAATGTGCAGATCTTTATAGAGCAGAGTTGAACTAGTAAAAGAAAACACTGGACCCTGCTCCCCCAACCCCCCCCAACACCAAATCCCGACTTTGTGTGTGTGCATGCATGCATAATACTTTTTAACAGTCTTATAACTCTTATTTTCTTTTTAAAAAATTTTTACTTATTATTTTTATTTTATGTGTATGACTGTATTGCCTGCATGCATGACCTAAGTGCACTTGTGTTGGGAAATGCCCATGGAGCCTGAAGAAGGCATTAGATTACCCTGGAACTGGAGTTATAGATGGTTGTTAACTGCCATGTGGGTGCTGGGAATTGAACCTGGGTCCTCTGCAGGAGCAACTAGTGCTCTTAACCACTGAGCCATCTCTCCAGCCCCCTTGAAAACACTAAAAAAATTTAATATAACAATCTGTAAACTTTTGATTTACATTATTTTCAAAAGGGGCTACTCAACTTTTACTAAGGTTGATAGGTTACTAATACTCTTATCAACCATTAACCTAGGTAACATGTACCAAGCCTCGTTTTAAGAACATATAGAAAATACAATTAAAGTTAGGGTTACTGGTAATGCATTTCTTAGTCATTACAGTGTGCAACTACATTACAAACCTGAGCAACAGACTAAAACGCACTGGAAGGACATTCTTGTGCTTTTGTTAAAAATGACTTATTAAGGCAAGACTAAATGTCATTCTCCTGAAGGTCACAGATCACTTTATTCCCAGGACTCACAAAGTTGAGGTAGGAGGACTGGGTTAGAGGTAACCAACCAACCAACAGACAGACAGACAGGCAGACAGGAAGAAACCAAAAAGGAAGTGACTAAAACCCCTTACACAGCACCACATCAGGAATGATGCATGTGGGAACAGGGAACTAAGACGAGCCATCTATAAAATACCTAAATAGATACAATCTTAAGTAAGCTACTGTCACATACAAGCATTTAATGACTTATCAGACCATGGGATTAATATAATGTTCAACATGTGTTTTATATGATGCTAAAAAATAACTATATATATTTCTAAGTCTCTGACTTTTTTTGTTCACTTTTATTTGTAATATGTTAATACAGATTTTTGTTTGTTCTGCTTCTAACAGACACCCATTCATGGACACTGCAGAGTGTAAGCCATCTGGAAATGATACCAATAAATTACATTTAGAACTGAAGAATTTAAGCCATTGTGGTGCATTCCTTTAATCCCAGCACTTGGGAGGCAGAGGCAGAGGCAGGTGGATCTCTGTAGCTTTGGGGTCAGCCTGGTCTACACAGCGAGTTCCAGGCCAGTTGGTGCTACAGGGTGAACCTATCTCAAAAGACCAAAAAAAAAAAAAAAAAAAACCAAACGAAACCAAAATACCTTCCAAACTTGGTAATTTTTAAATGAGTAGCTGCCAATAAAGACATTTGCCTAAGCCTGTGGTTTTAGATCATTTACTTTCAAATATATTCCTCATTTGTTGCTACATTTTTTTCTATAAAGCAACTAATACAGTTAACTGATTTGATTAACAGAAGAGTATCAGTAAGAAACAGTGAAATAATAAAGGCTATAGGCATTGGTAAAGAATGTGTAGTTCACTTCCTTGTAGTCTTCCCAGCCCTAAGCATTCTAAAAGGCTAGTTGTTTCTTTCTGTGAACCAGGCATCACCTTAACATCCCTAGATCCTTAAAAACAATGGAAATAATGTATCTTGCTGGTAAGCAAAAAATCACATTCAAAATCCTCTATGTCATGTACTCACTGGCGCAACAGTGGCAAGATGGTATGGGCCAACCAAACACTTTCTGATTGTATTTGAGGCCTGCTCCATAGGAGGAATTCATGTCTTCTACTGTAAACCTAGTTAGAGTCCCATAGGAAGGCAGATTTTTAGGCCTTAGGGCAGAACTTAAACTACCTTCTAAATATCTATGTATATACCAATAAATCTGTGCTACCTTGGCTAGAGAAACTTCTTTTGTAGAGGGCAGAGGTTAATATAGAGATTATAATTGGTCAAAATGCTGAGAATAAGTGACTGTTGATTGAGTGTTGAGTCATAAAAGTGACATCTATATCACACACACACACACACACACACACACACACACACAGAAAGTAAAAGCTGGGGGGTATGCTGTGAAATCCTGTCTTCTGGACCTGATAATGGCCATTGCACTCATGAACTCACAGCAGCTATGGTTATCTGCACAAAATCAAGCCAGTCAACATTCCGACACGGATGGGAAGGGGCTCCTGAGGAGCTGGGGAGCTGCTGGGGGAGGGAAAGCCCATTTTCATCAGGGCTATGGCAGCTGGTAGGTTGCTCATGATCTGATGGACGGCCCTCTACCCATGTGCATGTGGGTAGCACTAATCAAAGTGGGTTATTAAAAACAAAACAAAACAAAACCATGAAGGTGGAGGGGGATGTGCTGGCAGTTTGGGGATACCTATCATCAAAATGCATTGTATACATGTATGAAACTGTCAAAGAAAAACTAAAAAATGGTGGCACACACCTTTAATCCCAGCGCTTGGGAGGCAGAGGCAGGCAGATCTTTGTGAGTTCAAGGCCAGTCTGGTCTACACAGTGAGTTCCAGGACAGCTGGGGCTACAGGGAGACCGTCTCAGAAAGACCAAAAAAAAAGTTCTTAAAAATTATCTACCTTGGACCCTGTTACAATACCAATTCAAATAGTAAACAAAATGGTCCTAGACAAAGGCCTAACTGTAACTTGAAGAGTATATAAAGAAATCCAGGGCTGGACAGATAGCTCAGCGGTTAAGAACAATGGCTGTTCTTGCAGAAGACCTGGGTTTGAATCCCAGCACCCACATGGCAGCTAACAACTGTCCGTAACTCCAGTCCCAGGGGATCCGACAGCCTCCTCTGTCCTCTGCGGGCATTGCGTGACATGGGTGCACTTACCTACATGCAGGCAGTACACACATACACATAAAAATAATAAATAAAATATTAAAAAAAAAAAAAAGAAATCCAAAGAAATCTTGACAATGGATAATGGTTTCCTAGTATCAGGCTCTTAAGACGGCCCAACAACCTAAGGTAACATCTGAAACAGGCGACTTTTTGTTTTAAAAATCTGTCCCATATATCTAAGCCTGTATAACTACTCCATCTTATGTAAAAATATAAAGTACACTTGCACCATTATGGAATCCTGAACTACGGCAGTCACTGTGCTAAGCACCATACATAAGAATCCCGGGTTTCCTTTCATGTTCAGAGACCTCATGCTTCACCTGTTTCCTTGCAACCAAGTATCAATTTCAGAAACAAAAAACTTTTTGAGGGGCGGGCCTTAAGAATTTAATCCAAGATTTTAGACTTGCTAAGCAAGCACTCAATCACTGAATTATACTCCCAGCTTAGAATGGAGCTAATTTAAATAAACTATATTCTTATAGAGAATTAACGGATGCTTAAATTTTTCTCAAATAGGCAAAAAAATGGATTCATCTGGATGGCCTAAAACATCCTGCATATGACCAATGTGCTAAGAGTTTTAGAATTAGTGTCCTAAATTGATTATTTATATAATACTAACATTTCATATACAATAGTTCAAATAAGTAAAATGTAACACTATATAGGACTTTCTGGACTTGTACAGGAATGTCAGAATAGTGGAGAAAAGTTCATGGGTTATGAAAATAAGAGCTAGTTTTAAATATAACTAGGTTTTGGTCCTTTGTCAATTCTTAGGTGGTTAATCCTGGACAAGTCATTTAGCATGGTGTGTCTATACCTCTAAGATGGTGCTAACAGCTTTCACTCGAATTGGACTGTTATGAAGATTCAATGAGAAAATGCTTGAGGATAAAGTTTCTACAGCAAGTATTGTTCGTCCTTGGTTACTGAGCTATTTTTATCGAATATAAAAACAAAGGGAAGATTAAGGACACACAAAATGAGGGTAAATGAAATAATTTCATAGCATTATAGTTTTTCCCTAATTTGGTTTGGTTTACTATAACTTTAGGGTTCTAACAGACTCCAAGAGGAAAAATAACAAGCATATAATTAAGATGAATTAAAAAGTTACTACATATAATACATATAAAAATTCAACTTACGGAAGGTCTACTTTGTATTCAAACATTACATTATTAAATGAAAACTTCAACATGTGGAATCCCTGAAGTAAAATGATTTAGAATATACTACCAATCACAGGGCATCACCATCAGACACATAGCCTGCACTAAGAAATATACAACTGAGCATACAAAACTAAAAGAATCCTCACCCTGCATGCGAGAGGTAAGAATGTTTAATACAAGGCCAAAAAGAAAGCGGGGACTTTTTTGAAGCTGACATAGTAACTGTTCAAGGTGAGACATGAAAATAGTTCATTTCCCCTACAGTCATATTTACAAGCCAGACTTAAAGAGAGATTTGATGGAATAACTTACCTGTGGGACCACGTTCTGTATGTATGGTGGTGGATGCTGCTGCTTTTGCTGAACAGCACTTTCTATTGCTACTTTAGCTACAGTGCTTGGATCTGCTCCTGCTGGCACAGCAACCATTGTTGCACTGCAACCAGCGTTGTTGGGGTCACTGATTGTAACAATTCTTACTCCTACTTTATTTGGAATTCCTGTGACTGTTTCCCTATCATTATCCTCTGCTGGCCTCTTTACAGTTTTGCATTCTGCTGTGCCATTTGGAGACCAAACATCAGATGATAGGGCAGAATGGGACACTCTGGATCCTGAGTGGGGAACTGCTATGATTTGATGCCCCTGTATAACAGAGGTTGTAGAATGTGGTGAGACAACTACACTTGGGCGTTGCTGAGGCACATCTGAATTCAAACTTGAAGCTAGAGGTCCATTGGGCAACTCGGTACCACTAAATTGCTGTGATGCCACATTTGAAGTCTCCTGCATACTGCTCATGGACGGTGAACCACCCAAAGTTAACATAGGTCCATTGGAAACTCTTTCCGGTTGATCACCTTTGGCAGTATCTTGCTGAGTGGCATCTGAAGTCCCTTGTGGTTCTGATGGAGATATCTCACCATTTCCTACATGATTAGAGGTTTTGTGATTTGGAATGTTTTTGCTTAAATGAGAACCATTTCCTTTATCAAAATCACAGATTCCATTAACTAGGGGTTTCTTCAAATCACTTTTGCTCTCCTGCATGTCCGTTTGTTCTGAGTTCTGTTTTCCAGATGCTCCATTCTCACCTAAATCTAATGATGGCCCATTACTGATTAGTGAGCACTGATTAGCCTCACTCTGAATTTTCCCTGAGTTTGAAGGAGGTAGACTGGAGTCACTATATGTTCTCCCATTTAAAAGACTTCCCACCTGCATTTCATTTTCATTTGTATCCCCATTGCTGGTGTTTGCACTTCCTCGTCGGCAGGACGGGTTCTCCATGACTTCAATTTTACGTTCATGAACATGCAAACCAGTGGCTTCCTTTGCTTCCTCCTCCTTTTGGCAAATTATTTTATCACCTTTGAACGGGGGGGTAGCAGTGGAACAGGGTGATTGTCCAGCTGGAGATGTCTGAGTGGCTGGAAGGGTTTGCACCTGAAGTCCAACTCCTGCCTGCGTTCCGCTCACGCTAATTCCTGCTGGAGCAATGAGCTGAGTAGCATTTCCCTGACTCACAGTTGCAGTTGCAAAACTTGTATTTGGCACAACTGTTATGGTTACCTGGTTGCCAGAAGTCCCTTGGAAAATGGTTGCTGGGCTGTTTGAGATCAGTGGGCCTGGCAATATTTGTAAGTTCGAAATGGGCACAGTTTGCACTCCCCCTGTGGGTGCCATTGTACTTTGGACCAACTGAACATTTTGCTGTCCAACCAATAGCTGCTGAGCTGGGGTCTGTCCCTGTACTCCAAAACCAGCTGCCTGGTTGTTGGCCACCTGATAGACCACCTGAGGACTTGGAGCTCTTGCATTATTAGGGGGAGGAATCTGTGGAGCTGGGAGGATAAGCTTACCACCTGGAGTTGAAGGGCCACGTTTTGGAAGCAGTAGCTGTTTTATCAGACTAGACTCATTGGAAGCAGGCTGACCAACGCCTGTGTTTGTTTGCTGAGGCTGCACTTGCATCTGTACTTGCTGTGGCTGCTGAACTTGTACCTGTACCTGCTGTGTTGGAGGTGCTGGTGAATGCTGCTGCTGTTGCTGCCTTTTCACAGATAGCATCTGACTGACGGTAGGAGGTGGTCCCTGTGACTGGGGGGTGGAAGAAGACGACATGGCAGTAGGAACCTGGTTATTAGTAGCAGGGGCAGGAGATGGTGAAGAAGATGGAGTTATGTTTGGTTGTCCAGTTAACTGAACAGTCTGACCAGCTGGAAGAGCTGCCGGATTAGCAAGAACAATTTGGTGAATGGCTGGTGCATAAGTCTGACCTTGCTGAGCTGGCTGGCTTACAATCACTACACTCTGTTGGGTTGGCTGCTGTGGTTGCTGAATAGGCTGCTGTACCACTGCTGATGAGACTTGCTGAGAAGGGAGAGGCTTGGGTGCGATGTTCTGAAATCCTACCCTTGAAGGCTGTGGACTTGGAACACCAGCTATGGTAACCATTTGTCCTGTGGCTACCTGAAAATTCTGTACTGAAGTTGCTGAGACAATATTGGATGCAGAAGTTGTTACATATTGTGGGGGTGCTATTATAACTGTGTCTTGTGGCTGGCTACCAGTTGCTGTCTGTGGAGATGAAGTGTGCATAGGCTGTGGTGATGTGGTGATTAACTGTTGACCCTGTGAAACTGTAGACGTACACGCTGGTATGTTCTGTACTCTTCCAAATAAGTGACTCTGTGATACAGTTTGTTGAATTACTGTAACAGGAGTGCCTGAAGGTATCTGTCCTGGTACTACTGTGTGTAATGAAGATGGCTGTGGAATTACGGATGGATGGTGAAGCAATGTCTGAGAATTCATAACTGTAACAGGCTGTGGCCCTGTATTATGATTTTGAACCACAGAACTCTGTGCAGGTCCTCCTCCAACAGCAATACTAACAGGAACTGCTGTCTGGGGTATCGAATTCTGGATTACGGTTGCCTTAACAACTTCACAAGGAATTGGAGCTTTATTCTGAATGACAGTCACTGGAGCATTTTGCTGCTGGTGGGTATGAATTGAAGGACTTGGTGGAATTCTAGAAACAGTCTGTGCGACAGTATGAACACCTTGTACTGGAAAAGACATTTGTGTTGCAGTCAAATTTGAAGATTGATTGTTAGCAGGAGTCCTCTGAAAGTGATTTCCTACAGTTTGTGATCCATGAGGGATTCCTGTACACAGGGGGGAGAAAAAAAAAACCCAAAATTCCATGTAAAATGACTGAAAAACTCCAAGGTTATTATATTAAGAGAAAACAGTTCAAAGACATTAATATCCAAGAATCCTAAAACAGGGACTGTGGAGATTGGCTCAGCAATTAGGAGCATTCAGCTTCGGCTCTCAGCACCCATAAGGTGGCTAACAACCATTTATAACTCCAGTTCCAGGGATTTGATACCTTCTTCTGGCCTCTACATCCATCACATGACATAGGGGTACTTACATACACGTAGGCAAAACATTCATACACATAAAAATTTTTAAAAAGTATACATATAAATAGGATGTCACCATGTAAGAAAACAGTATTGGAAAACCAAGGCAAAGTTAGCACACTTTTATACATAATAACACATTTAACATTTCGGTTTATTACTATACTAGTTAAAATACTAAATTTATTTATTTTTATTTATTTTATGTGTATGAGTGCATATATATAAGTGCACCCGTGCCATGCAATGCCCATGGAGATCAGAAGAGGGTGTCAAATTCCCATAGAACTGGAGTTAGCTGCCATGTAAGTGCTGGGAACTGAACCCGGGTCTTCTGGAAGAGTAGCCAGCACTCTTAACTGCTGAGCCATCTCTCCAGCCCCTAAAATACTAAATTTAAAAGTTCAGTGTGCAGGGGCTGAGATGGTTCAGCAGTTAAGAGCATCAGCTACTCTTGCAAAGGGCCCAGGTTCAGTTCCTAGCACCCACAGGGAGGCCAACCACCATCCATAACTCCAGTAACAAGGGATCCAACACCCTCTTCTGACCCCCACATACACTGCATGACATGGGTACACTCACATGCATGCAGGCAAGCACTTATACACATAAAATAAAAATAATAAATAAGGGTTGGAGAGATGGCTCAGCAGTTATGAGCACTGACTGCACTTACAGAGGACCCAGGTTCAATTTCTAGCACCCACATGGTGGCTAACAACCATCTGTTAACTCCAGTTCCAGGGGATCCAACACCCTCTTCTGACCTCTGCAGGCACTGCATGACATGGGTGGACTTACATGCATGCAGGCAATATACTCATACACATAAAACAAACCCTCTTCTCCTCTGCAGGCACTGCATGACATGGGTGGACTTACATGCATGCAGGCAATATACTCATACACATAAAACAAAATATTTAAAAAATATATTTTTAAAAATAAATAAAAAGATGCGTGTGGTACCATATTCCTGTAATCTCAGCTCTCAGCAGTCTGAAATGGGAGGATCACTCGTTTGAGGGCAGTCTGGGCTGTATAGCAAATAGTAAAATTAAAAATTAATACCTGCAGGTGAAGGAGTTGGAGATACATCAGCAACAGAATCAACACGAACAACAGGAGTAGACAGTGGTTGCTGCTGATAGTACATCTGAACGGGAAGTGGTATTGCCCTCCGTTTCACTCCTATTACATGAATATGTGCCTGCCCACTGTTATTGGAATCCTCCACTCTCTTTACTGTATGATTTGGAAAGACTGTTCTGTAAAGTAACACATACTCAGTTATGAAAACCAGAAAACAAACAAAACCACTGAATTCTAATAATGTTTAGAGCATGCCAATCATTGCTACTTATGAATGAACCAGTACAATTCATAGTTATATTTTGCAAAGGCAGGAAGCAAATTATATATGTGATTTTCTAATTAAAAAAATTATTAGCAATGTTGAATTTTAAGCAATTCCATATATAACTAGTTTAAAATATTTTATGAACTTAGCAAAATATCAAAAAAATTGATCTTTGTTCTGATACATATTAACTGCATATTATTACTTAAGATTAAAAGGACCAATGTTTTCAGACCAGGTGTGGTGGCACACACCTTTTATCCTAGCACTCAGGAGGCAGAGGCAGAGGCAGAGGCAAGCAGACCTCTGAGTTCCAGGCCAGCTGGGTCTACAGGGACACTCTGTCTCAAAAAGACCAAAAAAAAAAAAAGGACCAATGTTTTCAACATGTAAAAGTAGGTAAGAGAAAAATAATTGGTTTCCTACTTTTCTTTGATAAACCTAATAATGTTCCAACAGAATGTCATTTCTGAAATTGCCATTTACCTAGAGTTCCATTGCACTACAACCCACACATGTGATAGCTCAAGCACCAGAGAAGAGACACTGAAAACAGGAGGTGTTTGGTATTTTCTCTAGTATGCAAGAACAAGTGATGTAAATGAATTTTACTGAAAAATGACTGTAGTTAAAAAACTATGCATCTTACCTAAGACATTTATAAAACCCAGTTGATGTGAGGATCCCACCACGAGCTAATTTACTACAAGTTGATAGATACTCAGAATACATTTCTGCTCGAGAGACGGAACAATCTGGATTTACTTCAAAATGAGCATTTAGCCTAAAAATAGAAGAAAATTAAGGTACTATGTGCTATGAAATAGTTCATATTTATACATATTAAAAGGTAATGTATCATAAGCTAATAATTATTTCAACTAGTCAAATTTCACTGCTTCATATATTAGTGGCAAAAAATACATGCTAGGTTTTATATTAAAGGCAAACAGATTAATCATATTTATTGTAATATTAAAAACAAACATAAAATGTACATTACATCTCAGCAAGAGGAGAGCTGGCCTGTTTGCAACAAATGTTCTGTAAGGCACAGATTTCTTTAGTGATTATCTATTTGTGTTCCTATCTTGCAATAATTCCCAATTATGAGCAACATGCACTAGGGTCAAGGAACATGGTGAAGAAACTAAGATTAAAGTTTTCTTGGTTCTTGAATCAAGTTCCTTCAACAAAAAAATCAGCAAAGCTTTTCAACCAACTCCCTCAAACGACACTTCTATACACTGCTGTCCCTCATTTTAAAATACTTCCATTTGCTACTTCCTAACTGA
Organism: Nannospalax galili; assembly: GCF_000622305.1. Lineage (NCBI taxonomy): Eukaryota > Metazoa > Chordata > Mammalia > Rodentia > Spalacidae > Nannospalax > Nannospalax galili. The sequence goes on from NW_008345000.1 coordinate 2,380,086, forward strand.
TGCATACCTCGAGAGTTAGTTATCTTTATAGGTCTCTTTCCAAAACTGACTACGTAAAACAGGCCATCTTGGCTGCTTCTCACACATTTAACAAATACTATGATAAAAAATAATTACAAAATAATTCTTTTCTCCTCTTAAAGTGGCAGAAACATGTAACTGGAATTTACAAGAGCTAATCTGTCACACACACACACACACACACACACACACTTTAATGTGGTTGTAGTATATGTTCTTTCTAACTTTCATAAGCCCTATGGACTGAGATTTCAAGTGTAGATATAAAACACATCAAGACTGGAATGTAGAAGGCAAACAGAACCAAAGATTATTAGAAGAGATTCTTCAAATATAAATGGGTTAATGTGTAAAAACAGAGAGAGGTAAAGCACAGAGATACTTAAAACCATAAAACTCTAGAGACAGCTATCATAGAAACAAAAGTACAGAGCACAGAGAAACAACACGGAAGGGGAGACGATGATGCTGGAGGATGGGAGAGTGGGGAGCAAAGGCAGGAAACATTAAAGTGATATCTCCTAAATAATGCTTAGACAACTATCCGTAACAAAATCTTAACAACTAGAGATTTGTTTTTTCACAGTGGCTAAGATATGACTACATAGTCTTCTCAAGAAAACATTATTGCCAAGTTGCTTATTTCAAGGTAGATATCCTGGCTATTCTATTATTTAATTAATTTTCCTTTAATCACAAAAGGAAAGATTAACTATCAATGAAGAAGAAGGTCTGCTTTAAGCAAGGTGTACTGGTGTGTGCCTATAATCCCTAAGAGGCTAAGACAGGAGGACCACATGGTCAAAGTCAGCCTGGACTATACAGTAAGATGGAAAAGAAGGTATTTAACAACAAACCTGTTTCTATTTTCCTAATGCTAATCCAACTCAGTTTTAACAAAATAATAGTTTTAGGAGAGCAAACTTTACAAGTTGACAGATGTAATTTTCAGCTAAGTGAAAGATAATTTTATAACAACTGTTATCTCACAGAGGAATTGAATGGCATAATATAATGACATTCCATTTAGGCTGTTTTAATTTACAAAAAGTTGATGAATTTTTTTCTTTCAAATCATACTGAAGGACAGATGAAATGATTCTTTAAATATAAATCATATTATACTCGAACTAAAGAAAATACGTAACAAAACATTCTGGATAAGTGTTGAATTCCCTTTGTTTTTTCTGCTGCTTTATCTTTCCAAGGATTTTAAAGCCTTAATAGAAATAAACCACTTACCACTGACAAGCAAACTTCTCACTATCTATTTCCACTATTCCTGGAGGTGGAGCAACATGCTGTGCTACAACTGCTCTGGAAGCTAAAGGAAAAAACACATTAGCTACAATACATCGTTTAAAGAATGTACTCACTATACACTACATTCACAAACATTGAACAATTTTTATTTATAATGAATACCTTTTAAACAGGTACATAAACACATGAAAATATACATATGAGAAAGAAAGTAAAGCGGACTGTGTATTATACCAGGTTCTGTCTTAGATTCTTCATATTTTGTTTAAACTCATAGTAATTCAAATAATAAAACAGATGATTTAGCTAGGAATATAAATGACTCTTCCCACTGGTTCGGAAGTGACTAAATATTTCAAATGTATTACTTTCCCTGATTCTTCTGTGTATAGGTACAGATAAAGAAATGAAGCCACAAAGTGACTAAACCAATAGGCTATGGTCGCCAACTCAGTACAATAGTAAAATAAGCATCTCTCAGCTCAGTTGCAGAAACACAATACAGTAGAATTGATAAGTTCAGTTCTAAACTTAAAAGACTAATACTAATTCCATACAATTTCTAGAATAAAATGGGGGGAAAATGCAGAATTGTGAATTCAAGGCTGGACTTGGGTACATGAAAAGAGCCGGTCTCAACAACTAACGAAGTTTTGTTTTAGATGCAAAACAAGGAGTCATTTAACAAAACCTCCTTTTGAGTTTACATTTAAAACCTCACATTCTAGAATGGATTTTCATAGACTACTCTGGGAAGGAAAAAAGGAGAGGGAAAGATCTGTTGCAACATTATTGAAGTTCAGTTTTTGTTTTGAGAGACAAAACAGTTTAAATATGTATTGGTTATTAATCATAAGACACAATTTCTAAGGTTTCACTTAGGAAATATTTGAAAATAGTTTCAAGTCAATAAATGAATAAGGTTGAATGAAGTAAATAATTTATTATTAACAAGTTGAAAAGATATAGAGAAAATGTTATCTGCTCTACCATGTGGCACAAAGGAGCTAATGGAAATATGAGAAATGATAGATCAAAAGTTTTACATGATGATAATGGTGTAAGAATAAATTAAGTTATTCTATTTTGTCATTACATCAGACTGTTTTGAAGTTTTTAAACATATTGAATATACCCATTTTTTTCAGAGGGCATTTTAGCAAAATTGCTCAGAACCACCAAACAGAACCAAGGTATTTCTAAGGTCCTGGCAGGAAAGGTTCTCCAAAGCACAGCCAGATCTGAGCAGTGTAGAGCACTCAAGACCTGGGACACAGCTCCCAGGGTTCTCTGACTGTTACCAGCCACTCAATATTCACTCTGTATGGAACCATTTTTGTTTACATTATTTATTTTCATCTTTATAAACCAATTATCCATTTTACAGATTAGAAAAAGAAAGCTCTGTGATTAAATTCACACAGGAACATATAATGGAGAAAGGGGGACTGGGTATAGCTGTAAAGCTTCCTTTAGAAGAGCTGGATTTGAATTCAGGTCATCACATTTCAGAGGCCATACTGTGATATGCCTCTTAATGAACATAATCACTGGAACTCAAAGCCTCTTGTGGTTGGCAGCCCTCACTAATTCTTCCTTTTCCAGATAACCCAACACCACCATCACAGAACATGTCTTTCTAGGACTTGAGCCTATACAAAAATGCCCCTTGTTTTCTCATCATCACTACACATACCTATGAAGGAAATCACCTGAGTCACTTAACAACCATGTTCATAAAACACAATGTTGTTTTCTCATCATCACTACATATACCTATGAAGGAAATCACCTGAGTCAATTAACAACCATGTTCATAAAATATGTTGCCTAAACCCAGGATATCTGAAGACATTCCAAAGGACACAAAGACACTTCTACTTTGAAAGAAACATTTCAAAGTACATTTCCTGATGCTTGAGTTCCCTATAAATTCCTTTCTAAAACTGCTTCACCTGAGAATATCACCTCTTCTTTGATAACTGCTCTTTTCCAATTCTGGAATAGAAAGGCTTATTTCTCATCTTATTATAATAACATTACAACTTTAGAGTCAAATACATCTGTGTGGAGTCCAGAGAAGCTGGCTCCAGAGTTCTATTACTCATAGGCTATGTAACCACTGGGAAGTTACTTACGTTTTCGGTTTGTAAAATGGGAAAAGTAACACTACACTGACCTTATAGTTATGAGAATTACAGGAGTTTATATGTAAATCACTTGAAACAGTTCCTGGCACAAGAGTGCTAGGTATTACTGTTGTTATCATACTGGTATAAAAATCTCTGCCACACTAAAATGACAATTTAGAATCATCAGTGTTTGCTTAGCTTCGTTTATTATGGTAGAGCTTTCTGTCATTTCCAGTGTTTTATACTGGAAAAGCAGAGATGGACATTAGGATTTGGTATTCTAGCCCTTTGGTATGTTCTGAATTCAGGTATACTGTAGAATATAGAGAAGATGACAATTTTGCTTAATGCTAATTTTGTGTCTTTTGCCTCTTGACTACTGCCAAAGAATACATTACCTCTGAGGCAGAATCCTGTCTGTATAGGCCAAAACAAAGAGGAGGGAGGCACAAACTTATGGCAAGTTTAATTATTAGAATTCTAAAGAAACCAAAGAGTCATAAGAGCATACATATATCAACATATTTTCCTGAATAATAAAAATTAGCTTTACAGGGGTTGAAGAGATGGCCCAGTGGTTAAGAATATTTGTTGCTCTTGCAGAGGACCTGGGTTTGGTAGCAGCTAAGAACCATCCATAACTCCAGTTTCAGGGTATACAACACTCTTCTCTGACCTCCACAGGCACTGCACAACATGGGTGCATTTACATACATGCAGGCAATACACTCATACACATAAAATAAAAATAATAGGGGCTGGAGAGATGGTTCAGAGGTTAAGAGCACTGGCTGCTCTTGCAGAGGACCTGGGCTGAATTCCCAGCACCTACATGGTGTCTAACAACCATTCATATCTCCAGTTCCAGAGGAATCTGATGCCCTCTTCTGACATCCACAGGCATTGCACAATACAGGTATATTTACATACATGCAGGCAATACACTTATACACACAAAAAATATAAAAATAAAAATAATAAATATTTTTTTATAATTAGTTTTATAGAATGCATGCTTGGTACATCTCAGGGCTTAGATTCCATCCTGAGCACCAAAGGCACTCCCAACTCCTAGCTTATTAGTTTGGTTTGTGGCAAACATTCTTACAGAGTAAATGAGGTAAGTCGGCAGCGCCAAGATTTTCACAAAAATAAATACAAAGCATATGATACAAAGCACTTTATGAATATCAAATGCATTATATTGAAATACAATACTGTTAAATAATACTAAAAATATTTTTATTTTCTTAACACAGTAGTACTTGATGTGTAATAATCCCCAGACCAATGGCATCAGCATCTCATGGGAACCTGTTAGAAATACAGAATTCTCAGGTCCTACTTCATTAGGAAATGTTTAGTATGGCACTCAGGCATCTGTGCTGTAACCCTCAAATGGTTCTGCTGCACTCTCAAGTGTGCAGGCACTATGCTAAAGCTCCCTGAATGGTACACAAGCTGCTCTAAGTGAAAGAACAGCAAGCATAATTGTTACTATTTTTAAATATATTTTCAGAAACAAGACCTATCAAGACAAACCAAAATGTCATGTTGTCGTGTACTTCGATTTCAGCAAAAACAATGGTGAACTCTGGTTTCAGATGAGCATTAAAAACAAGCTTAATACTTTTGGAGTATTTGTAAAATATTAAAAAATAAAAGAATTACAAATTCTGTCCTCTTGCATTTACTGACATAAACTACATTTTCCACTAATATCTATCATTCCAATCTAATGGTCACACAGATATCCCTGGATAAATTAAATGAAAGTCATGAGTTTGGGAGGAGGGTTGATAAAGACAGGATATAAAAGGGGGAGAGAGGATAATCAGAATACATTGTACATGTATGAAATAGTCAAAGAAAATTAATCAATAAACAAGAGAAAATAGAATTTATGCTGATTGCAGTTTGTTCTAGGAGTAAGTTACATCCATGCATATACACACTAGACAACTGGCTCCTAGGAAAATCTTAAAATTCTTCCAAGCACATTACTTTTATTTAATGATTATCTAGAAAAACTTTTATAAAGGACTCACTTCTGACCTCCTCAGGCATTGCATGACATGGGTGCACTTACATATATGCATGCAATACACTCATAACACATAAAATATTTTTAAAAAAACTTGTAGTCACCCTTGTTTGATATAACTATTATGAAAACATTTAATTGCAAAATAAACTTTTAAAAATAGAGTTTTGGGGCTGGAGTGATGGCTCAATGGTTAAGAACACTGACTGTTCTTGCGGAAGACCTGTGTTCGGATCCCAGCACCCATATGGCAGCTAACAACAGTCTGTGACTCCAGTTCCAGGGGATTCGACAGCCTCTTCTGTCCTCCACCATTGCACAACAGGGGTGCACTTACTTATATGCAAGGCAATACACTCATACACATAAAAATAAAGAAAATATTTTAAAAAATAGTTTCATGCTGGGCCTACCACTCAGGAGACAAAGGCGGGCAGATCTCTGTGCGATCAAGGCCAGCCTGGTCTCCATAGTGAATTCCAGGACAGCTGGGGCTACAGGGCGACCCTGTAACAAAAAGAATCCCCCCCGCCCCGCAAAAAAAAATCATAGAGAAACAATTTTTAAAAACTTTAACATGTTTATTTTATGGCTGAAAAATACTAATGGGGTGATGAGCAAAAGACTGTCAAGCAGAAAAAGTATTAGGATAAAATTGTATAAGGCTTTGGAATACGTATAAGGTGAAACACGGATATTACAGACTTTCTGATGTTCAAAGTTTATGATTATTTTTAGCAGGGGTGTAGGGATTGCTCAGCCTTGTGCACACTAAGGATGTGCTGCTGCTCTAACACTGACATACACTCTGGTCCATATGCCTTTTTAAAAATATATTTATTAGTTTTATTTTGTATATGCATGTATTGCCTGTATATAGGTAAGTGCACCCATGTTGTGTAATGCCCATGGAGAACAGAAGAGACTGTCGGATCCCCTAGAACTGGAGGTATGGACAGTTGTTAGCTTCCATTGGGTGCTGGGATTTGAACCCGGGTCTTCTGTAAGAACAGTCAGTGTTCTTAACTGCTGAGCCATCTCTCCAGCCCCTTCATATGCCTTTTTACAAATAGATTAGGGTACCAAGATTCTAATAACTATGAAGAACATTATACTATTTTAAAAAGTCAGTTTAATGTTCATCAAGAAAATACACTCTTAGCAACTATTTAAATCATGATGAAATGTAGATGCCTACCTAAAAATAGATAAAAGCTTTCATAATGATGAAAGGAAGGGCAAAAAGTTTCAAGAAGACCATTCCCTATGAGAACAGCATTAAACTATAGAGGGACCAGAGCTATACTATGAAGAATAACTAACTGAATGCCATTTAGAATGAGCATAAGTAATAAAGTGTTAACTACGTGAGAGCTCTGGAGGCCTATTTCCACCTCTATCAATAAAGTACTATAGAAGGGAATAACCCACAAATTGTCAACATTTAATTTTATCCATTTGACAAATGAGATCCAAAGCCTAGATCAAGGAGGTGGGTCACCTGTTGAGGTCAAAAGAAATGCTAAGATTAAAGGTCAATCATAAGGCAAAAATGGTACCTGTCATTAAAGTCACCTTTGAATATATTAGTCAAATGGCCCATTACAGGTCACTGGGAATCACTGTGAATGTATCAACTCCTCTAACTCTATGCTAGACATGACGTCTCTATGCCCTAACTTAATCTGCAATTCCTCCCTTGAGGATAAAAATATATCTCTGTCACACAGTAAACTGGTAACATGATCTGTTTCCCTTGATAAACTATTATACTCTGATTAAAGCATTCTCAACTATGCATTGAATGAGTTTAATTATTTATTTCGAGACAGGGTCTCAAGTCTAAGCTGGCCTTGAATTCAAGAGCTTCCTAGTGCTGGGATGACAAACTTGTTTCCTATCTTTAAGGGTTTGGGGGATTTTTTCTTTTGAGGGTGTTGTGTGTGTGTGTGTGTTTTGAGACAGGCTCTTGCTATGTAGCTCTGGCTGCCCTGGAACTAACTGTATAGACCATACTGGCCTTGAACTCACAGAGATCCGCCTGCTTGTGCCTCTTGAGTGATGAGATTTAAAGGTGTGTGTTACCACACCTGGTTTGGGATGACAGACTTGAGCCACCACACCCGGCCACTCACTTGTTGTTTAATATTTATCTCCCAAGAGTTAGCGCTCCTGAGTACACCAGTAGTCAAGATTAACTATTTTTTTACTTTTATTATTTATTTGTTCAATTATGTCAGTTAGATTCATTTAAGTTAAATGTACATATGCTACAACATTGCCAGATACTTAAGGAGAACACAAAAGAAATGAGTGAAATATGTGGTATGTATCACATAGTTTGCATAAACAGAATATATAATTTTAATACTATGAGTTGGAATAGAGACTGAGAATGTGAGGTGAACCAAGTCATTGACACTGACAGTTGAAGAGACTACAGTATTTAGGAAGACACAAGATTTAATGAATAGATGAATGTGATAAAGATTAAGGATAATGAGATTTACATTTGGGAGCGATGAGAGAGTGAAAAAGAATGGAAATTTTTTCTATAGGAAAGAAGAAACGAGAATGCGAAATATAAGGTAAAGAGGACAAGAATGGGAAAGACTGCTGTCCTTAGCATCCCACTTTGATACAAAGGGAAGCTGTGTAAAGAAGCTGGGCATGGTGGTGCATACCTTTAATCCCAGCACTTGGGAGGCAGAGGCAGGTGGATCTCTGTGAGTTAGAGGCCAGCCTGGTCTACATAGCGAGTTCGAGTTCCAGGACAGCTGGGGCTACAGGGAGACCTTGTCTCAAAAAAACCAAAAAAAAAAAAAAAGAAAAGAAAAGAAACAGAAAAATATTCTCTAGATAACCTCCATACTAATTAATTGCAAAGTGAGAGGTTAAAATAAAAAAAAATCAATTGACAAAATGAGTCTCTATGCAAAAATATAAGAGAAGCATCTTGGGGACAACAGAAGGCAGGTGGAGTGAAAGATGGATTGCTTAGTACAGGACAAACGAAGAGAGATAAAGTATTCCTCCAAACCCCCTAAAAAAGGCTGAATGTGCTAAAATGGAAAAATGACTCAGAATAAGCCAGGAGAAAGAAGTACAAAGACTGAATACAAGGATAGTTACTACGTTAGCACTATAATTTAGGATATTCAAACTAAACAAAATTGATTCATGGAACTCCAAGAATGAGCATATACAGGAGTGTGAGAGTGTGAGTGAGTGAGTGGGTGAGTGTGTGTGTGTGTGTGTGTGTGTGTTGCACAAGCATCTATTCTTAAGTTCTGGTTCTGTGGTCTTAGAGCCAACATTTAAAAACTATTAGGAACACCAAACTCATGTGTCCTGATCTTAAGGTAATGAATGATGAACCTATTCCTGGTATATCCAGTTCCCATGACTGAAATTACAAGTAATAAGTCTACTGAGGCACTGATTGCTTGTACAGCCCTCCCATTTCTCTGCATTCCTCTCAACTTGATTTCTCTATTATGCCATTCTGTTTACCCTGTTAACCTGATCTAAGTACATCTGGAATGTAGGATATCTATGAAATCAGAATGCAATATACTGCATATTGGAACTTATCCTTAGTATCAAACCTCACACACCCATAAGCATACTGAGAAAGAACATGTAAATACTGACCTGGGGCAGATGCTACATGGGTCTGGGTCTGGACCTGCTCTATAGCTTGTGGTCTAATTTCAGATAAAACTTGATGGCTGGAGCTTGGATGTTCAACAAGTTTTACTGCAGCTAGGGCATCAGGACCAAACATCTGAATATCCATAGAAACCAGACACACTAACATATCTAGAATTAAAAAAAAAAGTATTAGTCAATAATATTATAAAGCAATGCCAGTCCATGCATCACAGTGCATCAGAATTACCTTCGAATTGTTGAGGGGAAAAAAATAGGCCCAACCTCAAAGCAGCTCTGAGGTAGGAGTCTCTTTGTAAAAGCTTCCAAGTGATTCGGTTTGTAACTAGATTTAGGGATCTTTGATATGGAAAGTGACATTTTAACTTTTCAACAATAACAGTTTCAAACTAATCTTCATTACTTTTGATCATAGTATTCATACACAGGAAAGACACCATGTTAATTCCTAAGTAAGCTGTGAACATGGCATAGTTTAATAAGTAGGATTAAGACTGATGTGCTTTAAGGAGGTAATTTCACTAACTTTTTTTTGGCTGGGGTCTTTTTGAGACAGGGTTTCCCTGTAGCCCCAGCTGTCCTGGAACTCATTATGTAGATCAGGCTAGTCTTGAACTCACAGAGATCCACCTGCCTCTGCCTCCTGAGTGCTGGGATTAAAGGTGTGCGCCACCACGCCTGGCAAGTTCACTGACTCCAGTGACATTACAAGACTTACAGGACTAGAGAATGCTGGTTTCACTCAGCTGTAGTTGTTTAATAATAGTAACTGACCATTTGAAACTTCAAGCTCTAAGGAAGTCAGGCACAGCAGCATTATCAGTTTAAAATTTGATATAAAACAACAGATAAAGAGAAGGAAAATGGATTGCCGAAAGCTACAATATCATGTTTTATTCATATAAAGTGGATGAAAGGATAATGCAAACAAGATGTCTGAGGGAGTAATGACCCTTCAATATTTAAACAATAAGCCCTATATTCTTACACAGTACCATATTACATATTTTTCCTCAATAAAGAAAGTAATTTGGGCTGGGGATGTAGCTCAGATGATAGAGAGCCTGCCTTGTACACATAAAGCCCTGGGTTTGATCTCTTGCAACACAAAAAACTGGGCATGGTGGGGCGGGAGAGATGGCTCAGTGATTAAGAACACACTGGATATTCTTGCAGAAGACCCGGGTTCAAATCCCAGCACCCACATGGCAGACAACAATTGTCCCTAACTCCAGTTCCAGGGGATCCAAAGGCCTCTTCTGTCCTCCGTGGGCATTGCATGACACGGGTGCACTTACCTACATGCAGGCAATACATGCATATACATAAAATAAAGATAATTTAAAAAATAAATTAAAAAAAAAAACAAAAACTGGACATGGTGACAAATACCTGTGATCCCAGACCTCAGGAGGCGGAGGCAGGGGATGGTCTGGGGCTACAAAGCAAATACAAGGCCAGCCTGGGCTACATGACACCTTATGGCAGAAAAGTTAAAGTTTCAAAAGGAAAATGAATAATTTACAAGGGTTTGGTGAAGCCTTACCTATGCTCTTTTCTACTTTTGCAATTTTTGTGCAGGCAACATCTCCCATTTCAGTGAGCATGTATAGCACCTCGAGTGTTGAGATTACAAGCAGCACATCAGGTAAGGTGAGATGACAAATTATCTCTCTGTATGAATCTTGATCCACATATTCACAAATTAAAACACCATTATCTTCTGCTTTACAAAGATTTCCCAAAATTTCCATGCCTGCAAAAACATAATTTTTGTTTCTATTTTCTAAGCAAACAACAAAGCGTGTTCACTTTAAATAATGAAAAACTCACCCCTCATCTTTAAAAATCTATCCCTTGACAGTAGGCATTTTGTAACAGTATGAAACATCAGATGAGTCGTTTTGAAATCAACAGGGTCCAATAAGAGCTGGAAAAGAAAGAGCAACTGAGCTGCTTCCAAAACTGTATTTCAAAGTCAATAAAAGCTAACCAATGTTGTATTAGCTTTAAAAATGTAACTGCTGTGGGACTAGCTATCATTAATCTTGAAAAATCATTTCAAGTATTTTCCATGTTACCTCACTTATACATCACTTTTTAACAACAAATACATATAATGATTTAACATATGGTAAATATGGGCAAATATAGAATGCAATGTTCTAAAATTTTAAAATAATGCTACCAAAACCAACAATTATTTTAAGGTACTGCTAACATACTAACCTCAGCTGCAATATTTCCTAATGTGTCAAGGCCTAACTGCCTTAAAGAAATAAAATGACTATGTGCAGAAAGTAACAGGAAACGAAGACAGGTACGATTAGCTGCCAAGAGCTTCACATTGCCCTCCTCAAAGGAAAGATTTCGCAAAATCACTGCAATCTGGAGCACCCGCTGTCCTTCAACATCATTAATACCCAGCTTCCGAGGGGGATGAAATAAAGATTCCCAAATCCATTCTTCTGATGGATCTTCTGCAACAGAAAATACAAATTTCTTGTAAGTTGATATTTTACTATTGCTTATTTTAAAATTATTTAATAGGTTTAATAGACTAACCTTGAGACTTGTTTCTGTCAGAAATGAGGTCACGTACTTCATTATCATCAACAATGTCTTTCCAAAACTGTAATGAGAAATAACTTAAATGCCAACAATTTGATTGAAACAACTATGGTATTACTTTGATAAGTTACACATAATATAAAACTGTAATATTTTATACTTTTTCCTGAATTTATGTGGATATCATTACTTTCCAAGGATACAACTGTCTGACATAAAGACTCAACTTCCTATATCTCAAGATAAACTTTTTAGACCAGGGTTCTTAATCTGGGGGTGACGGGGGCACAGAATCCTTTAAGGTCTCAGGATTTAGATGGGAAAAAAATGACAATAAAGTAGAACTAATAATTACCTCCACCTCCGGTATTATACAACAAACCACAGTGATATTGGAAGCTATGGAAACTGCAGTTTATGCACATCAATACTTGACAGGGGTGGGAGATCTTAATTTCAGTTACTACCTGTGTCTGATCACAGCACTCCTCTTTCTAAACACCTGTGAGACATGAAAAGTGAAGTTTTGGTTCCCACATTGGTTTTTAATGGACATTTAAGTTATTTTCCAGTATTTCAAATTCTTTTTAAATCTTAAGAAGAAAGCATGAGTCAAAATCTAAAAACTATTTAATAATCTTTTTCAGGCTTAAAAACTAATGTCTTTGCACTAATATATCTTTTTTAAAAAATATTTTATTTCAGCACTCAGGAGGCGGAGGCAGGCGGATCTCTGTGAGTTTGAGGCCAGCCTGGTCTCCATTAGCAAATCTAAGCCAGCTGCAGCTACAGGGAGACCTTATCTTAAAAAGACAAAAAAAAATTATTATTTTTATTTCATGAGTATGAGTGTTATGCCTGCATGTAGGTAAGTGCACCTGTGTCGTGCAATGCCTGCAGAGGACAGATCCCCTGGAACTGGAGTAACAGACCGTTGTTAGCTGCCATGTGGGTGCTGGGATTCGAACCCGGGTCTTCTGCAACCAGCGTTCTTAACCGCTGAGCCACCTCTCCAGTCCCCTACACTAATATATCTTAAAAAATTAAATTTGTCTATGCTAAGTGAATGTAGCTTATATATTAATAATGCGCAAGCAATTCATTCATCTTCTATTTCTAACATTATGGTATATATATTCCAAAATAATATGTTTATAGAATCAAAGTTCTTTTGCATTTAAAGCCATTACTCTTAACAGAGAATCACATGCTTCAAGAGACTGCCAAGTGCATTTACTACATATGCAAAAAAGTCTTATAATATTTAGTAAAAATAAAAAAGAACTAAGTAATTAAATAAAATACAATGTTCAATAACCAATGAAAAAGGGACCATGAGTACAATAATAAAGACAGCAGATATGGAAGTCAAAATGATCATGGATAATGGATAGTAGGTTCAAAGAATTAAATGAAAAATTTAGCAATGAAATATAAACTAAAAGAACAAAATGAAAATTATAGAACTAAAAAAAGATAACTAATTTTAAAAATTCAAGAGTAAGGGATGGGTTTAAGAAATGACAACAATCAAGAAAGAATTAAAATAATTAAGTTTAAAGTGTAAAGAGACAAAAATATGAACAGAAAAAAGCACAGAAGAAACAATATTCTAATGGAAGAAAAGTGAGGACAGACTGTGAAATGGTAAGAGAATCTTCTAAAGACATGGAACGGGGGCTGGAGAGATGGCTTAGTGGCTGAGAGCACTGGTTGTTCTTGCGGAGGACCTAGGTTTGGCTCTCAGCACCCATATGGTGGGTGACAACTGTCAGTAACTACAGTTCCAGAGGATTTGACACAGTCTTCTGATATCTACTGGCATTGCAGGCACATGGTGCACTTATATACATGCATAAAAAACACACGTACATGTATAATAAAAATAAATGGATCAAAAAAGTTTTTTAAAGAAATGAAAAGGCCTCAACCTGCAGAATTGAGCAGAATTATAATCTCCAAGAAAATCAATAAAAGTGTACAGAAACATCATACAGCACGTGGAAGCAAAGAGGGAGATGAAGAATGAAGGTGGACGGACAAAGGGACAAAAGGACACAGAATCTCGAAATGACCACAGACTCTGTAATGAGATTATGGAAATCAGAAGACACTGGGATATTTTCAAAGTAAAGGAAGAAATTAGCTATCACTCTACAGTTTTTATCTAGAAAAACGGTCTTTCAAAAGAAATGGTGAAATTTAGATATTTCCTGATAAATGAAAAAGAAGACTGTTTAGAAAAGTCTTAGGGAATAAAAAAGACATATAAAATTAAACTTTAGGGAATATACTATGATGAAACTTTTGTTCAGACAATCATGGAGTAACTGCTACCAGTGTAATCAAAATGCCATAAATCAATGTGTATGAAAAATATATATATTTTCAGAGACTGGACAACAGGTAGTACAAGACTGTGATCACTTGTGAATTAAGAAAAACAAATAAGGTAAACCCAATGTTTGCCTGTGAGTCTACCTGTACTTTATTTCTGGACTAAGGTATACATAATAGAAACTTAATCATAGCAATAGCTATGGTAAACACATTGATCAGGGTACACCCAGAGCCAAGGCAGAGAGCATTTGAGAGCAAATCTCTAGCAAAGGAGAGGCTATACAGATATCTACAGAGGGACACCTGAGTCTATTACTAAATACAAAGTTCTTTATCTGTGTAGTCAAATTCCACAAATGATAGGCCAAAAAGTGGAGACAACAAAAACTAAAGACCTATAATTGAACAATTCGCACTTGGAGAAACTATGTAAACCTAGCTGATTCACTAGAAATCCCTAGAAATACCAGATCTAGAGTAAAGATTAATCTACATACACTATAATTTTTGAGTCTTCGATGTTTCCCAATGTCCCATGTGTTCAAAGCTTGGTCCCTACAGATGGTGACACTGGGAGGTTGTGGAAACTTTGAAGAATGGGGTCTAACAGAAAGTATTTAAATCAGTGTGGGCAAGCTCCCAAATGGACTGTGGTACCCTTCTGTAATCCTCATTTGTCTCCTGGCAACCAGGGGATATTTTTACTTCACTCCCAAAGCAGCATGGCCACTCAGATAGGGACTGGAATTTCTGAAACTGTGAACAAAACCTGCTTTTTGTATATGAGTTCACTGTTCCCAGGAGCCTCACATATGCTAGGTAAGCTTTCTACCACTGAGCCATACATGAGACTGGCATTTTATCATAGTGATAGAAAGCTGGTTTAAAATAACTGGTTATAACAAAACTAAAATCAATCCAATTTTGAAGATAATAAATTAAAAGCCTTCCAGAACAAAGATTATGATTCTCTAAAAGCCACTAAAATGTGTATTTCATAATGCAATAGTCACAATGTCTACAGCTGCTAAAAATTAACTAGATATAAGAAACTAAGAACATGAGTCATAGATAAGACAACAAATAATTTTCAGCAAGAAAAGACCCCACAGAAACAGACAAGGGCTTTAGAAAACACTACTAATAATATGCTCAAGCATTTAAAAGAAAATATAAACACATGAGGAAATAGATGGATAATACTATACGAAAATTTTAAAACTTAAAAAAATAGAACTAAAAATGAAAAAATTCACAAGATTGTTCTAATGACGGAAAATTAAAAACATGACAAAGTATCCATTAGTCAGGTGTTGTGGTCTTTAATCCCAGCACTTGGCAGGCAGAGGAAGGGGGATTTCTGTGACAGTGAGCATACCAGGTCAGCTGGGGCTACAGAGAGACTTTGTCTCGCAACAATAACAATAATAACAACAGCAACAAAAAAGTATCCATAATGAAGTATACATGGGTAAAAAGGTTTAAAACTAATGAACAAAACATTAGTGGCCTGTGAAATATTACTGTCTAATACACGTATAAATGTGGGCTCATAAAAACAGGAAGAAAATTAAAATACTTTGAAAAACTTACTTGCCAATTTCAAATTTCATATAAAATATCAAAACACAGATTCAAGAAGCTAAATGAACACTAGGTAAAAGATGTAAAAAATAATACAATAAGGTACATCGTAACTAAGTTAAAAATAAATTAAAAAGGAACCAGAAAGCAGTTAGAGAATTACATAATGAAGAGCAGTAACAAAGTCAACAGCCTTCTTAAGAACACTGTGTTAGCCAAGTGAGCAATCAAATTTCATCTCTGATGGAGTGAGACAAAAATCCCCAAATCTACACACACACACACACACACACACACACACACACACACACACAC
>NW_008345000.1:2396039-2397621 GCF_000622305.1 Nannospalax galili
ATATCACTTCAGCATTGAGGCACATTTAAAATTTCAGGAAAACAGGTTAAGAAGTTAAATTTGACGTGTCATTACTTTCATGAAATGTACATAGATGAGACATACTGTTTAAAGGCAGACACTGCATTATGTGGAGACAAAAAACCATCCAACCAATGCCATCAAAAAAACAAAACAAAACAAAAAACCACTGTAAATACAAAAAGTGTAAGGAAGGAAAGGAAGTGGTAAAACTACACTACAAGACAGCTACCCTCCTAATATAAAGTAATTATAATACAAGGTGCAATTTAAGTTAAGGGATACTATCAAAAGTCAAAGGAAAAATTTCATAATGTTAAAAAGAATTCACCAGGAAAACCTAACAACTGTAAATACAGATGTGATTAATAAAAAAATTCAAATATATGAAGCAAAAACTGTCAAAACTGAAACATATATGAACATATATAATCAAAGGTGGCTATTTCATTACTTCATTTCTCAATAAACCTGAGATCAACTGTTATCCACAGACATTATGTCCAATACAGTAGCACACAAACTCTGTTATGGTTCACAAGAAACATTTATAAACAAAGACCATATGCTGGACCATAAAACAAGTCTTTATAAATTGAAAAGGCCTGAAATCATAAAGAACATATCCTTTAACCACAATGGAAATTGAATGCAAATTACAGATTGATAATGAAGATAAAAGTCATTAAGAAAATGCATTTTATATGGAATGAAAAGCATTATTTTTACAAAACTCATGAGTCAAAATAGTCATCAACAAAATTAGAAACTATCTCACACTAAATAATGAAAAGTCAACATAACAAAATGTGAGATGTGATTACAGCAGTTTATATATAGAGTGAAATGTATAGTAAAAGTAGATATTATGGAACCAGGGAGGTAAAGGAAAAGAACCTGAAAGAGAAGAACAGTAGGAAACAGGCATTAATAAGGGAGATAGGGCTAAAAATTGGGTTAGTTTAAGGGGGGGGTATACAAGGAACCTTGGGGAGAAAGGGAAAAGAAGGAGCTCAAGAGAGGTAGGACCATAGGAGAAGGGTATTAGTAAGGGAGAAAGGGGGGAAATGGGGGCACCTTAAGTGGGAAAACCATGATGGAGGGGTGAGACCATGTGAGAGATAAACAATGCCTAGCTAGTTTTGAAAACCAGAGGGAACCATATTACTCCTACAACCTACTGACAAATTATATGTAGCAGATCAAGAAATATGTCTAGGTAAGGTTTATCTGGGAACAATTGGTCTTAGCCCAAGATTTATCTACATGACACACAGTAATTAAAAATGGCAGACTGGTGGAACTAACCTTCTTGGGTGTTTAACAGACAGGTCTATAATAATTTGGCCAGAGGGACATAAAGGACACTTTTTGCTCCTTGCCCTCCTAGATCAACTAGTTCCAGAGGACTATGAGCATCTCTCAAAATGTCCTATAATGGTGGTGGGTCACCTGTCCTCTTGATCAAGGAGGCCTAGTAGACCCCACGAAATGGACTTGAACCAGTGTCCAGTCTATAAAGAAGAGTGACAGAGGAATCATGTCCTCCATGCTTCCAAGC
>NW_008345000.1:2397925-2403919 GCF_000622305.1 Nannospalax galili
AATGGCCAAGGGACCCCCAAATAGTAGGCCAGAATAGAACTGGGAAAATCAACAGCAGACCCCAATCTCATCTAAAGGAATACTGACAACTCATTGCTGCTAGATGAGGAACAGCTGACCCTCCTAAAACAAAGACCTCTATCTAGGTAGGCTGACTAGATTCACCAGATGGACAAGGAGTGGGGAACAGCTGGGGGTGCCAACAACACAGCAGACAGTAGCAGGAATATTAGCGTATAAGGGCTCTAGTGTGGCGGGGAGGCTATGGGAGGGTGCCATCTGGGAAGTGGGTGTATAGTTGAATAAGATTGTTTGGGATGTTCTGTATGATATACACACAAAAACCATTGAAATCTACTTGATGATATTATATCTATACACGGGTGCCAAGGATTCGAGTGCAACCGACTATGACTAGTACTAATCAGATACATACTGATTAAAGACACATGTGCCAACATCTCAGCGTTAGTAGCAAAAACAATGAGTCTTTCTGTAAGAAACAGTATATTTTAAAATGAAATGGAGATCTTTTTTAAAGGTTAAAAACTCATTCAATTTTATGTCTTAGAGGCTTATACTGAGTTCAATATTGTATAACTGTATTAATTGGACAGCAAACCTAAAAATTTTAGTCACTTTTGAAAGAACTGTATCTTTGCTCTGGAAACTGTTATTGAGCATATTAAAGCTGTAATGATATGCTTCCTCTAAAAAAAATAAAAAATAATATTTAAAAAGTAGCTATTAGATAATAGATTTAAAAAGATAATCTAAAAATGAACAAATTAACATGTATATAATGTGCAAATCACAACTGAATAACAATGGAATTGTTCTAGAATCCCTGCATTATTCAGTAAGTGATGAAAAGGAATTATTTACTAAATGAGTAAATATTTAAACTGTAATCTCTAGTGTAAACAACAGGAAACAGAAAAAAAGTGAGAATAGAGTGGAAATGGAATTAACAGTATTCAGAACCAGACATGGTGGCATATACCTGTCACCCCATCACGTAAGGAGGATCTAAAGTTTGAGGCCATCCAGGGTTACGTAGTGAGGCCCTGTTAAAACAAATAAAAGAACCACTACCATCAATACTCAGTAGGAGCTAGAGGTGGCGGTGGCAAACAAAATCAGAACAATCCATAAATTCAAGAAACCATCAGAAATCTAGTAAAGTAAAAAAAAAAATCAAAACTAATAAATGGAATACGCACCATTTAAAAAATATATTTCAAGATGTGGCAGCAGCTAAGGGAACCAGGTTTGCTAAAGTAATTGTGGTGGTAAGAATTACCAGCCTCTGAAGATCCTAAGGCTCATTTCATCCTAGTACAGTGAAATATATGTATATTTTACACTAGAAAATAGAATCCACACACACAGTTTTCAAATTCTCAAGTGAAAATAAGGCCAAAAAAGACTCAAAGTAAGTCACATAAAAATCTATGGTGGTTAAGTTTTTCTCAATTTTTTGATTTATTTATTTTGATTTTATGTGTATGAGTGTTTTGTCTGCATGTATGTAAGTGCATTTGTGCATGCAACACTTGTGGAGGCCAGAAGAGGGTGCTGCATCTGGATCTTCTGGACCTGGAGTTAAGGACGGTTGCTAGTGGCCACATGGGTGCTGGGAATGGAATCCAGGTTCTCTGCAATAGCAGCCAGTGCTCTTAACTTGACAGAATCTAGAATCACTTGGGAAGAGTTTCACTGAGGGACTGTCCAGATTAGGCTGGCCTGCAGGGTATCATCTTATTTATGTTAGCTGAGGCAAGAAGGCTGGAACACTATGGGAAGAACCATTCACAGAGTAAGGACCCTGGACAACAGCCATATGGAAGCAGACAAATACCCATTCTGTCTGCTGACTGTAACAGCTGTGGACGTGAACAGCTGCTTCAAGTTCCTACCACCTGAGCTCTCGTAAACCATGAGCAGTAAGTATGAGCTATAATAAACCCTCTCTCCCCTAAGTTGCTTTTGTCAGCGTATTTTATCACAGCAACAGAGAAGAAACTAGGACAATACCAACAGAACCAATGCTGATACTTATCTCGAAATAAAACAAACTAAAAAAAGCAGAAAGAACTTCATAAGCTTAATTGACTAGAAAATTAAATATATCCGAGTGCATTAAATTGTTTCAATGTATTCAAACCCAAACAATAGAATTATAAGAAGAGTTACTTCCAATATCAAAGTGGAAAATTACAATGAACTTTCTACCAAACTGAAGGGACAGATAGACAACAAAGGGCAGTGCTGTTAGAAAAATAACAACAGAATTAATAGTGTCGGCTTGATTGGAAAGATAGCTCAGAGATTAAGAACACTTGCTGTTCTAGAGGAACAAGGTTTGATTCCCAGCACCCACGTGGCAGTTAACAACTGTCCAGTCCCAGGGGATCCGACACCCTCTTCTCTGTTAGGCATTGTACGCACGTGGTGCACTTATACACATACAGGCAAAACACTTATACACATAAAATAAAAATAATAAAATGTTTATATATATATACATACACACACACAATAAACTCAGAATACATATTTTCAAATACTTGCAATAATAAAGTCTGGCCAATACTAAACTACAAAATAAAAGTTTATAAAAACATTTCAAAGGTTAAATTATACTAAGTATAACTTCTCTCAATACAGTGCAATATAATTAGAAATTAATTTTTAAAAACTGAAATCACGTCATATATTTCTGTAATCCAAGAAAATTCCTTTCCAAATAAAAGACACAATGGAAATGAGAAAGTATTTTACACACCGTTGTAATGAAAACACAACATAACAAATGTGGAACAAAGCTAAAAGTGTACTTAAGGGAATTCACGGTCTTAAATGTATGTACTGTACTGTCTATGTTGGAAAACCAATCATGAAACATCAACTTAAGTTGGAAAGGTGAGACAAATTAAACTCAAAGAATATAATAAAAAAAATGAACAGCAAAAACTAAAAGAAAAGCAAAAGCTGGGATCATCCACTCTTCAATACATTTACGTCTTCTGATTTCATGTGCTTAATGATTACACTATCACTCCCCATTGTGACTGCACGTATAAGCAAATGTTTTGTGTAACTTAAAATTTCATTATTTTCTGGAGTTAAGGAATTCCCTAATTCCGTATAAAGGACTTGACATGGAAGGTGAGGTGAAGTGAGGAGATAGGATTTTTGGTAGTCATAATGAACAGAATTAAAAATGCAACTGTAACATAGTGGGGAACTTGCAAATCTAATATTCTTAGAAGGGACACAAAAGAGTTGCCGGCCTCTGAGTCTTGGATTATAAACCATGCCCTAAACTGTTCACTATAGGTCTAATCTTCATTCTCCTAGGGCTTGGTGCCTACTATGTGAGTCCATGGAAAAATCAATGAAAGAAGTAATGTAGTGATCTCAAACCAGCATTTCTTTTAATGTCTTGAAAAATGCAAAGCAGTAGCAGAGAATTCATGAAAACTAAACTGATAAAATTCATAGCTGAAATAATATACAAGGGATTAATCTACTATGAGTCATTGACAATAGGCTAAAAAGATTTAATAGAATTACCATATACATAGATATTTACCTTACACATATAATTTTAATTATATATATGATTAAAAAAATTAATGTAGGCAATACATGTTCAAAATTATTAAAAACATAACATTAAAAAATGAGACTTGTAGAAATTAAAAGCGTGATCCATAAAGTACAAACTTAAACGGGTCAAATGTTGTATTAGCCAAAACTAGAAAAAGATTGAAGGAACTGAGAAGTAAATGTAAAATTACCAGTTAAAGAAAGAGCCTGTAGAGACAGCGGGAAACCACCACTGCTCCCTGACCCTTTTCATCCAGACCAACACAGTGCCTTCCTGGGTCCCAGGAGAAGTGCTTCTGGGCCTGGCCCCGCCCTCACCTCCCTCTGCTTCCCTGGGCTGCACCACCCACCAGCCTCCTGGACCCTGGGGCTGACCTTTCCTCTTCCAGATCCTTTGCACCCAGACCAACCCAGGACCTCAGTGCAGTACCCAGGAGTCCATGGGGCCACTTCCCGCCCCATCTGCCTTTGCATCTCTGGGTGGCACGGCCACCAGCTATCCTAGACAAGCATCTTTCCTGGGCCAGGCTCCCAGGCCAGTACAACCCCCAAATTCCTGAGGCCAAAATTGTTCCTGCAGGGATCTAGACCTTAGGAGAAAGCCTGAGAGCATCGGATCCTCATCTGACTTGGGCCTCTGAGGGAACTCCTGAAGACAAAAGCAATCTGGCCACTCCAATATAAAATCAAAAGAGAGAACTGGAAGCTTAGAGGAACCAGCTTTAATGCAAACAGAAGCAAACTTCAACTCAACAAAAGAAGACTTGATTTTCATACTAGAATCACAAACAACAAAAGAAATTCACATGCCAAAATCACAAAGAAAAAAATAATAAAATGGAAAGCCAAAACACTATGTCGCCACCAAACTCCACCAGTCCTTTAGAAGAGTTCTACAAGGTGAACCCCCTAGAGATAAACCAGGACACAGAATTTAAAAGAACAACCATAAACATGATCAAGGAATTCAACAAATTTGAAGAACACACAAACAAATCAAAGAACTAAAGGAAGATAGGGATGAATTCAGAATGAATGAATTCAGTAAAGAGTTAGAAATATTGAAGACTACTCAGGCTGAAATGAAAAAGGAAGTGAGACACTCTGTAAGCCAATTAGAAACAACAGGAGAAAGCTTCACCAATAGGATGAATGAAATGGAAAACAGAGTATCAAGATTGGAAGACAAAGTGAATGAACTAGACCACTCAAGCAAAGATTCTGAAAAAATTAAGAAATCACAAGAATGGAATATGCAGGAATTGAGTGATACCATAAAAAGACCAAACTTGTGAATCATAGGCATACAGGAAGGAGAAGAATCTCAAGATAATGGCATGGACCAGATCTTAAACAGAATTGAGGAAGAAAATTTCCCAAAATTAAAGAAACACATGCCCATACAAATATAAGAAGCATATAGAACACCAAACAGACAGGATCAAAAAAGAAACGCTCCACGGCACATCACAGTAAAAAACACTACACGTACAAAATAAAGAGACAATTCTGAAAGCCTCAAAAGAGAAACAACAAGTCACATATAAAGGAAAACCCATTAGGAGTACGGCTGACATTTCAGAGTAAACTATGGAAGCCAGAAGAGCCTGGACCAAAGTATTCCCAGTTTCAAATGACCACAGATGCCAACCCAGACTACTATACCCAGCCAAAATGTCTGTTATAATTGAAGGGGAAAGAAAAATCTTCCATGACATAAATAGGCTGAAGGAATTCTTGTCCACAAAACCAGCCCTTCAGAGAGTTCTGGGAGAAGGAATGACTATACCCAAGGGGTTACGGAAAGAATTCCAAAGAAGGTATAACTGGAAAAGTACAGCTATATCAAGAATGTAAACAGAAATAAAAATGACAGGATTCAATACCCATTGTTCATTAATAACTTTAAATATTAACGGACTAACTCCCCAGTAAAAGACACCACAGACTAGGTGAATGGATTAAGAAACAAAACCCACCTTTTTGTTCTCTGAAAGAAACTCATCACACTTTCAAGGACAGACACTATCTCAAAGTGAAAGGATGGAAAAAAAATACCAAGCAAATGGCACTAAGAAAAAGCAGGTGTAGCACTTCTAATATCTGACAAAATAGACTTTAAACTAAAACTAATCAGAAGAGACAAAGAGGGCCACTTCATTTTGATCAAAGGAACAATGAATCAAGAAGATATTACAATCATGGACATATATTCACCAAACTCTGGTGCACCCAACTTCATAAAAACAACACTACAGGACTTTAAGATAGTGATTAACCCCCACTCAGTAATAGTAGGGGACTTCAATACCCCACTATCTCCATTAGATAGGTCAACAGGCCAGAGACTTAACAGAGAGACATCTGAATTAAACAAAA
>NW_008345000.1:2404368-2407038 GCF_000622305.1 Nannospalax galili
GAAAGAACACAAATAAATGACTTAACACTGCAACTCAACCCACTTGAAAAGCAACAGCAAACAAAACCCAAACCCTACAGACAAGAAGAAATAACAAAAGTTCGGGCAGAAATCAATGAAATTGAATCAAAGAAAACAATACAAAGAATCAACAATTCCAAGAGTTGGTTCTTTGAAAAGATAAACAAGATTGACAGACTCCTAGCCCAGTTAAACAAGAAAAAAAAGAAAACCTCCAAATCAACAAAATCAGAGATGAAAGGGGAAACATCACAACAGACACCAGAAAGATACAGAACATTATAAGGGAATACTTTAAAAACCTATATGCTACTAAATTTGAAAACCTAAAAGAAATGGACAGATATCTAAAGGCATGGGAACCACCAAAACTAAACCAAGAAGAGATTAACAGCTTAAACAGACCCATAGCACAAAAAGAAATTGAAACAGTAATACAAAACCTGCAACTAAATAAAGTCCAGGAACAGATGGATTTACAGCAGAATTCTATCAGCCATTTAAATAAAATCTGCACCCAATACTACTTAATGTATTCAAAAAAATACAAATGGAGGGAGACCTTCCAAATTCCTTCTATGAAGCCAGCATTACTCTAATACCAAAGCGAGGTAAAAATACAATAAAAAATAAAACTATAGCCCCATATCCTTGATGAACATAGATGCAAAAATTCTCAACAAGATACTGGCAAATCTCATACAGAAACACATCAAAAAGATCATCCACCATGATCAAGTCGGCTCTATCCCAGAGATGCAGGGATGGTTCAATATATGTAAGTCAATAAACATCATAAATCATATAAACAGACTCAAAGACAAGAACCACATGGTCATCTCAATAGATGCAGAGAAGGCCTTTGACAAAATTCAACATGCATTTATTTTCAAACTCCTAGAGGGAATTGGACTGGAGGGAACATACCTCAACATAATTAAAGCCATATATAACAAACCCACAGCCAACATCCAACCAACATCATTCTAAATGGAGAAAAACTGGAAGCAGTAGCATTGAAATCAGGAACCAAACAAGTCTCTCTGCTATCTCCACTCCTTTTTACCATAGTGCTTGAAACTCATGCAAGATAGTAAGTCAAGAGAAGGAAATTAAAGGAGTAATAATTGGAAAAGAAGAGATCAAATTATCCCTTTTTGCAGATCATATGATATTATATCTAAAGGACGCCAAAAATTCCACACGAAAACTCCTAAAAATGATTAACACGTTCAATAAAGTGGTAGGTTACAAAATTAACCTACAAAAGCCTTTCTATATACCAACAACAAGCAATCAGAGAAAGGGCACATGGAAACACCCATTCACAATAGCTACAAAAAAATAATAAAATCTCAGAGTAAACCTGACCAAAGATATTAAAGAGCTCTACAATGAAAATTTTAAATCTTTAAAGACAGAGATTGAGAAAGACATCAGAAGATGGAAGGACCTCCCATGCTCATGGATTGGAAGAATTAATATTGTGAGAATGACGATCCTAGCAAAAGTCATATATAGATTCAATGCAATGCAATCAAAATCCCCATGACATTTTTCACAGAATTGGAAAAAACTATCCTAAGATTCATATGGAAGCACAAGAATTGTATTACAGAGGTATAGTCATAAAACCAACATGGTACTGGCACAAAAATAGACCCATAGATCAGTGGAACAAAATCGAAGACCCAAATATGAGTACATTCAATTTCAGCCACCTGATATTTGACAAAAGAAATTCACTGGAGGAAAGACAGCATGTTCAGCAAATGTTCCTGGCAAAACTGGATCTCCACCTGTAGAAGAATGGAACTAAACCCCTATCTTTCACCCTGCACAAAAGTTAATTCCAAATGGATCAAAGACCTCAATGTAAAGCCTGAAACTCTGAAAGTGTTAGAAGCAAACATTGGGAAAGACCTACAAGGTATAGGTGTAGGAAAGGATTTTCTAAACTGGACATCAATTGCTCAGGAAACAAGGGCAAGAATTAACAAATGGAACCTCATTAAACTAAAAAGCTTCTGTCTCAAAGGAGACAACCAAGGAAGCAAACAGAAAACCCACAGAAATGCAGAAAATCTTCACCAGTGACATATCCGACAGAGGTTTAATAACCACAATTTATAACAAACTCAAAAAACAGAACCAAGACAAGAATGAACCCAATTAAAAGATGGACTAAGGAGCTGAACAGAGAGTTCTCAAAAGAAGAAGTAAAGGTGGCTATGAAACATCTTAAAAGATGTTCAACATCACTAATAATTAGGGAAATGCAAATTAAAACCACTGTCACCTCACCCCATTCAGATTTCACCTCACCCCATTCAGATTTCACCTCACCAAGAAAACAAATGATACCAAATGTTGGAGAGGATGCATGGAAAGGGGAACACTTAATGCACTGCTGGTGGGGCTGCAAACTGGTTCAACCCCTATGGAAAGCAGTGAGGAGACCTCTTATAAAACTACAAATGAACCTACCAGTTGACTCTATACCCAAAGAACTCATCCTATTGCAGAGACACTTGTACATCCATGTTTGTTGCTGCTCTTTTCACAATAGCTAAGAGATGGAAGCAACCTAAGTGTCCCTTAATTGATGAGTGGATAATGAAAATGTAGTTCATTTATATGATGGAGTTC